>NC_060285.1:11400631-11460560 GCF_021613505.1 Equus quagga
GGAGCCGCCGCCCGAGCGCGGACCCGGGAGCCCGAGGCGGCTGCGGCGTGCGGGGTGAGTCCCGGGGGCGCGGGCGCTGCACGCCCACCGGGCCGACGGGGCGCGGGGTGGGGGTGGCTCCGGCGACGACGGGCGGCCGGTCCTGCGGGCGACGCCCCGAGGCGGGATCGGTCGGCGCAGCCCGCCCCGGGGCGCCCCTGCTGAGCCCCGCGCGCCTCTGGCCCGCAGACCCCGGGGACGCGGCCATGCCGGGCGGGGCCGAGGCGGAGGAGGCCGAGGAGGAGGCCGGGGCCGGCTCGGGGTCCGAGGCGGAGGAGGACGCGCTGTGGGAGCGGATCGAGGGCGTCCGGCACCGGCTGACGCGCGCGCTCAACCCGGCCAAGCTCACGCCGTACCTGCGCCAGTGCCGGGTCATCGACGAGCAGGACGAGGAGGAGGTGCTGAGCACCTACCGCTTCCCGTGCCGCGTCAACCGCACCGGTGAGCCGCGGGCGGGCCCCCGCCTTCCCTGGGGCCTCGGCCGGGCCGCCCGTGTCCCGGAGCGCCGCGCTCGGAGCCCTGGAGCCGAGGGCAGGGCCGTGGTCCCCCGGGGCCTCAGTCTCCTCATCGGTCGAGTCGGGTGCTTGGATGCGCCCACCATCCTGACTCCTCCTGAGCCGCCATCACGGCCCGGCGGGTCCCCAGTGCCCACACCGCCTCTGGGTTTTGTCTGTTTAGGGGTTTCCTCTCACTTCTGGGCCCGCGTTAGAGCAGGGGCTGCGGGTGCAGGCTGGGCGTGGGACCTCTGGGTCACAGCCCGTGGACTTGGCATCTTTCCTGTGCCCTTTGCTCTCTTGGGTTCGCTCTACCCCTTCCCTCTGTGTGCCACACACTCCTTGGAGAGTCAGTTTTCAAGTGCTCAAGACCCGTGTTAGCTTTATGAGGGTCCCCACTCCCACAGGGTGTGCCTTTGAACCAGAGCTGGCAAAGCGATGAGGGTCTCATGGTGGAATTTCAAGCGCTGGCCAATGGGAGAAACAGTTTACTTTTCATTTGAGGGTGGGGGTCTTCTCTGTGCCACTGGAAAGGCTGCGTTTGCTGGCCCTGCATCTGTGGGGGGGCTGGTGGGGGTGAAGTCAGAAGGTTGAGGAGCTGCTGAAGTGCAGGGGCCATGCCTGGGTCTGGCTCTCCTGCTGATGTGTTGAGACAGGCCCCTGTGTGTGTCACAGGCTCAAAAATCTGGGGAAGGTGGCCCTGGAGCAGGAGTGGGGAGGGGGAGGAAGTGGCCGGGCACTGGGGGAGGCCTCCCCGTGACCCCCCCGGGCACCCCTCTGCCGCTCCACAGGGCGTCTGATGGACATCTTGCGCTGCCGCGGCAAGAGGGGCTACGAGGCCTTCCTGGAGGCCTTGGAGTTCTACTACCCAGAGCACTTCACGCTGCTCACGGGCCGAGAACCTGCCCAGCGTTGCTCCATGATCCTCGGTGAGTGTGACCACCGGGCGTGCCCGCGCCTCGGACGCCATTGCAGGGCTTCCTTACCCGGCCCCGTCAGGGAGGCACTCCCATCATCCCTGCTGAACAGGTGGGGACACTGAGGCACCAGGAGAACTGAAGCCGTGTGCCCAAGGCCCCGCAGCAGGCTGAGTGTGGGCCTAGGGTGCTAAGCCGGTTAGTATGAATTCAGAGCCCACAAACTTCCCATGGCTCCTTCCCCCTGGAATTGTTTTCAGACGTGTGTGTGTCAGACGGTCGTGGGTTTCCAGTTTCTTGTGTGAAAAATTCAAATGCTCCAGATAACTCCAGAATAAAAACAAAAGATCTTTTACTTCTTCCTTCAGCTCTGTTCTACTGGTAACAGTTTGGCAAGTCTCCTATTTTTTGTTTTTTATATGCGCGTGTGCACACGCACACACACACAGGAATCATCCTACGTGTGTCGTTTTGTATTTCAATTTTTTTCCGAACAGCTGATTTTAGCAGTTCTTCCACATCTGTTACACTTGTTTTAAATGACGACTTAGTGTTCGTTAGTGATGTGCCCTAAGTCATTTTACCATTCCCCTCCTGATGGACATCGAGGTTGTTTCCAGTTTTGCAACATTACCAATGATGCTGGGAACATCTTTCTCTGTGCATCTTTGTGCAAATGTGTGTCTCAGGAGCAGAAGTTCTGAGAACTAAGAAGAGTCTGTGTATTTTAAATGTTAAATCAACGTACATCCCACCAGCAGTCTGTGAGTGCACATTTTGCTGTCCCCTCATGCATCCTGGGGATCATTTAAAAATCGTTTTTGCCAGTCGGATATGTCAAAAGTAGTATGTTACTGTTTTTAGTTCATACTTCATTGAGAGATGTAGTACGCAGCTTGCTAGCTGGTACACCTTGGGCAAATGAGTTGACCTTTCTGTACCGAAGTTTTTCCGTCTTTAAAATGGGTGCAAGAATAGTACCTACCTTAAATGTTGTCATGAAGACTAAATAAATTAATATATGTGTCTAGCCCAAAGAATAAAGTCAAATATTAGTGGCTACTATTAGTATTGTTATTGCTGGTGAGTTGGAGCATATTTTCCTGTGTTTATCAGTCATTTTTGTTTTGGGACTTGCCTATTCATAGTTTTTGCCCATATTTTTATTTGGTTGTTTGACTTTTTTTTTTTTTTTTTTAAAGATTTTATTTTTTCCTTTTTATCCCCAAAGCCCCCCGGTACATAGTTGTGTATTCTTCGTTGTGGGTTCTTCTAGTTGTGGCATGTGGGACACTGCCTCAGCGTGGTCTGATGAGCAGTGCCATGTCCGCGCCCAGGATTCGAACTAACGAAACACTGGGCCGCCTGCAGCGGAGCGTGCAAACTTAACCACTCGGCCACGGGGCCAGCCCCGGTTGTTTGACTTTTATTATTGATTTGTAGTAGCTCTTTATATATTGTGGCTCTGAATCCTTTGTTATATTTTCTCCTGCTTTGTTGCTTGCTTTTAACTTGGTTACATCTTTCATTGTTCAGAAATTTAGACATTTTTATATGGATTTGTCCAACTTTTCTCTTATAGCTTCTAGATTTTGTGCCTTGTTTAGGAAGACCTTTCCTACCCCCAAATTATAAAAGTGTATTCTAGGATTTCCTTCTGATGTTTTTATGTTTTGGGTTTTTCTGTACAGTCTGCTATCCCCCTGGATTTTATTTTCCCTACCTGGCTTTTCTCTCCCCTGTTCCCGGCAGATGAGGAGGGGCCCGAGGGCCTGACTCAGTTCCTGATGACAGAGGTGCGGCGGCTGCGCGAGGCTCGCAAGAGCCAGCTGCAGCGAGAGCAGCAGCTGCAGGCTCGGGGCCGGGTGCTAGAGGAGGAGCGAGCAGGACTGGAGCAGCGGCTGCGGGAGCAGCAACAGGCACAGGAGCGCTGCCAGCGGCTGCGGGAGGACTGGGAGGCGGGCAGCCTGGAGCTGCTGCGGCTCAAGGATGAAAACTACATGATCGCCATGCGCCTGGCACAGCTCAGTGAGGAGAAGAACTCGGCCGTGCTGCGCAGCCGTGACTTGCAGCTGGCGGTAGGGCCTGGGGAGATGGGCTGGGGCAACCTTTGCAAAAAATGATGGTAATACGGTAGCCAGCGCATATCCCAGAGCCACTACTACTGGCCGTTGGACCATGGGCAAGTCCTTCACCTCCCTGGGCCTCCGTTTTCTCATCTGTATTATGGGGATGTTGATAGCACTTATTTCATCAAGTTGTGACTGTGCTGTTCAACTGGGGGTGATTTCGCCCCCCAGAAACACTTGGCCGTGTCTGGAAATGTTTTTGGTTGTCCCAAAGAGGAGTGTGCTATTGGGATGTAGTGGGTGGAGGCCAGGGATGCTGCTCAGCATCCTGCAGCTCACAGGACAGCCCCACAACCGAGAATGGTCCAGCCCAAGATGTCAGTAAGTGCTGAGGCGGAAAATCCTTGGGTTACGAGGATTCTGGGAGTTGAATACATGCACAGTGCCTGGCACGGGGTTAGTGCTCAAAACCTGTATTGTCGTTAGCCTTTGGTGTTGATATTATTGTTATGAAGTGCTACTGTATGCCACGCTAAGTCACCATGCGCCAGGTTCTCATGTCGAAACGCAGACTCTGAGGCTTAGATCGTAAAGGCACGCACTCAAGGTCACAAAGCCGGGAAGCGGCACAGCCTGGACTTGAACCAGGTCCGCCTGGTGCCGGCACTGGCCTCCGCCCTGTGACGCTGTTCTGCCTGCTCGGGTCCAGGGGGAGTCTCACCCACCCCTCTCCAGCAGCGAGTGAGGCCACGCCTCCTACAGGTCCAGGAGCCCAACCACATTTTCTTGGTTTCTTACTGGGACCTAGCTTGGGGGTAAAGCTGCTGTTTTCCTGCCTCAGGGAGTTGTCTCAAGGATTTAACAGGGCTCTCGGTGCACAGTGGGCCTTCTCTGGCAATACCGCATGAGGTTCCATAGGGGCTTCTGACCGTGGGATTGGACCCCCTCGGCCCCATGAGCCTCAGCCATGGCTGTGGGCTTGCAGGCTGTGGCAGGTGCCCATGGACGATGGGTGGCAGGCGTGAGGCCGTGGATGTGGGTGCACTGCTGTGCTGCAGCCTGTAGCTGTGCATGCTGGCGGGTTGTAATTGGGGAAATGAGTCCTGATTGGGGGCAGTGAGGCCACGGGTTGGAGGGCCCAGGCTGCCGGGCCGGCTTGAGGGTGCAGGAGGCTGATGTGCGCGTGTGCGTGACCTGAGGCTGTCGTCCGAGGGCCTGTGTGGTGTTTGGCCTGCAGTGGGGCTGTCTGAGGCCTGCAGACTGGCTGCAGGTTGAGCAAAGGGTGGCACGGACAAGGCTTTCTTCTCTGTGCCTTTGTTTCCTCATCCTCCTCGCAGCGGGAGGTCCTGGATGAGGATGACAGAACAATACGGCACCTCCTGTGCGCGGGCACTTCCTCAGGGCTTGCCACGCACCATCTCCTTTAATTTTCTAGCAGCTCCATTGGGACAGGGGCGGGGGCACTGTCATTGTCCCCATTTATGGAAGAGGGATCAGAGGCACAGAGAAATGGGTTAGAGCACTTTCGTAGGGTCCCAAGATTGAGAATTTCTGGCCTCGCTCTTGGTACTGGTGGTGGGGGGGCTTGCAGGCAGGGGTCCCCCCCTCTTCACCCAGGTCCTCTTTTTCTGAAACGGACATAGGACTTCCTGTGAGGTTTTCTTGAAAGAGAGGGTCCTGCTGCCCAGAGAGGACAGCCACCGGCCCAGGGGTGTGGCTGGCAGGGCTTGTCACACCTTTGGGTTGCATGTGATGGTGAGTTGGGTTGGATGTGTGCATGTGACTGGTGGGCTGTCCTGCGTGTGTGTGGCCATCTGGAGTCCCTTGGGGTGGGCTTGGGGGATGAAGGAGAGGCGATGGAGGTGTCTCTGTGTGCCCACAGATAAGCCGCAGGTGCACATGGTTTGACCACCTAGGGTTAGAGTGATCTGCCGCTAGGCAGAGAGTGGCTGCTTTCCCCCAGTTTAGGGGGTAGAGAGTGAGGGGGGACATTTAATTAATAGATAAGATTTTCTTTGAATGTGACTACCGTGGGGCCAGCCCAGTGGCCAAGTGGGTAAGTTCAGGTGCTCTGCTTCAGTGGCCAAGGGTTTCATCAGTTTGGATCCTGGGCACGGACATGGCACCGCTCATCAGGCCATGCTGAGGTGGCATCCCAAATGCCACAACTAGAAGGACCCACAACTAAAATATACAACTATGTACTGGGGGGATTTGGGGAGAAGAAGAAGAAGAAGAAGAAAAAGAAAATTGGCAACAGATGTTAGCTCAGGTGCCAATCTAAAAAAAAAGGAAAACAAAATGTGGCTACCGTAAATTTACCTTAACTCATTGGAGCTTTTCTGCCACAAAATTAACAAAGATGTTGCAGATGGAAGTGAGAGCGGCTGACGGTGCCTGGCTTGGCAGCGTGGGTCCCCTCCCCCTGTGGACAGGTGTGTGGTGGCTGCAGTTTAATCCTGTGTTTTATAAGGTGCAAATTTAATGAGCTGTTATTTCTAAGCAACATAAGCTTAAGGAGCGAATGCTGTAATTTTGTGCTAAGTGAGTTCGTACACCAGGATTAAACGCATCCGTATTTCCTGGCGTTCAGTGGAGACTCCCAGGTGGCCTGTCCCCTGAGCTCATCGGGGAGCCTGCTGGCCGCGGGTCCGGGAGGAGGCCGTATGTGGGGCTGCGGTTTGCCGGGGAGAGTGACCACACTGGCCCTTGTAACGAGCTGTCTTTCTTTGGCGGTTCACAAAGCGTGTTTTGTGAGGGGAAAGGAATGTGCGAGTCATGAATTTCTTTCTGAGTTCTTTGTGGAGGAGGAGTGGGCTGTTAATTCCAGTGCAGCTGCCTGACCTAGCCTCCAGACCCGTGTGCGTGTGCGTGTGTGTGTGCATGTGTGTGTGTGTTGTCATGCTAGACTCTGAGGGGTGGGGGCTGTAGGTCGTTGTCCAAGAGAGGCCAGGGCACTCCAGGGGCACCAGGCATTAGCGTGCCTGAGTGTGGCCCCAGAGGTCATTGTGTCCTTTCCCAACTATGACTTCATTTTGTGGCCTGCCACCTGCTGCTACTCTTGTCACTGTCTGGCCACCTCAGACCCCACATGAATTTGGAAAATGACTCTGGCTGAGTGCATTCATAATCCAGCAGACTGGCCGGGTGGATCTACTCTCAGCCCCGTGGCCACCACCCAGCTGCCCGCCCGCCCACACCCCCGGGCCAGCGTCTGGCTGCACACACCGAACTGGTGACAGGCAGGGGTTCTGGGCTTCTGTTTAAAGCTGTGGAGACAGCCACTGTCACAGCCCAGCAGCTCTGCCGCCAGCCTCTGACGGTTTAAAGGGCCCTGCCCACTGTCTTGTTTGGTGCTTGCAGTGACTTTGGGAGGTGGGGGGTGGGGGAGGGCCTTGGCTGGGTCCATTTTACTGACAAGGAGATCGAGGCACAGAGAGGGGCAGTGACTTGCCCACAGCCACACTGAGTGGAGGCAGAGCTGGGCCCAGACCCTGGCTCCACTGTTCTGGGTGCAGCCCTGCTTCTCCTCTGCCACGCCGTCCCTGGGCCGCCCTGCCTGTGCTCGCTGTCAGCGTTGTGGGACGGACGACCGTGCTGAGATGCAGCACACCCACCCCCAAGTCCTGGGAGCTGGTTCCCCTGGGAGGCTGGCTTGGCTTTGCTGCCCCTCTTCCTTCCTCATCCTATTTGCCCAGCCTGTCCCTTCTTCATAGACGAGTCCGGGCAGGACCCCTGCTCAGGCCCCTCTGGGGACCGAGGAGGCACCCAGGAGTGAGGGAGCAGGGCCTCTCCTGGTTGCCTGGCTGGTGGTCCCTCCCCTGGCTGACCTGTATCTTGGGCCCCAGGTGGATCAGCTGAAGCTCAAGGTGAGCCAGCTGGAGGAAGAGTGCTCCCTGCTGCGAAGGGCAAGGGGGCCGCTCCCTGGGGCCGAGGAGAAGGAGAAGGAGCCAGACAGTGCCGACCTCGTGTCTGAGCTGCGCGCCGAGAACCAGCGGCTGACAGCGTCGCTGCAGGAGCTGCAGGAGGGCCTCCAGCAGGTGCGAGGGGCAGCGCTGTGGGGTGGGGGGCCCTCCTGCTGCTCACCTGTCCTCCTGAGGCCTGGACAGTGAGGGTTCTAGAATCCAGGATCTGAGATCTGGAGGGAATCCTGGCCAGCCTCCTGTCTCAAGCTCTGAGCGGAGGGCCCTTAGTGCTCGGCTCTCCCTGGGTGTTTAGTCGGGGGTGGGTGGGTGGCCCCAGGAGGCCTCTGAACTCCCTGGAAATGTGCACCTGGATTTGGTGTGAGAGTTTTTTTTTGGAGAGAGGGCCCCCGGCTTCCCTCGGATTTGTAGAGGAGTCTGTGACCCTGGGAAGGCCCTGGGTGGCCCTGGGGCTTGCACAGTGCCCTGTGGCAGGTTGGCGCCGCCCGGCCCCTGCTCCACACAGGAAGTGGGGGATGGGAGCCAGGGCTCTGGTGTATTTCATAGGGTTGCGGGTGCCTGGCTGGGGTATGGGTTGGGGGCTGGATCTCAGGCCTATGGTCGACCTGCCTGGGCCAGCCTCAGCCCCTGTGACGACCCTTTGTCAGAGGGGCAGGAACAGGCCTTGGAAATAGCACCCGTCTGTTGCCCTGGGCGGTGGGTGGAGTTCTGAGCGGGAGAGAGTGGCCTGGCTCTTGCTTTAAGAGTAAGACCCTGGCTGAGCTTGTCAGAGCATGCCCTCATCCCTTACCTCACTTGCACCCCAGATGCTCCCTGGAGGGCGGGCCGGGCTGGCAGGGCCACACCCACTCCAAATACTGGGAAACCCAGGTCCAGAGAGGTCATGGCCCTGTGCCATGGTGGCAGAGCACTTAGTGGGGTGGGTCTGTGGGCGGTGTGTCCCCCCTCCGCCTCCCCGCCCCACCTGCAACACACACTCACGGAAGGCCCTGGGCTGGAGGCTGAGGCAGACCTGCACTCTGGCTCCCAGGAGGCTGGCCGGCCGGGGGCCCCAGGCTCAGAGCGCATCCTCCTGGACATCCTGGAGCATGACTGGCGGGAGGCGCAGGACAGCAGGCAGGAGCTGTGCCAGAAGCTGCACGCCGTGCAGGGGGAGCTGCAGTGGGCCGAGGAGCTGCGGGACAAGGTAACGTCCTCCGTGCACCCCCGTCCTCCCCCTGCCTGGCCCCCACCCTCCTCCTTGCTAACAGCCCGGCTCCTGGGGAGGGCAGGGTGGTGGACATCACTGGTGTATTTCCCCGACCTTTCCTGAAGGTGCCGTGCTAAGAGCTGTGCATTTATGCGTTCTCAAATATTTACTGAGATGCATCAGCCAACAAAACAAAGGCCCCTGCTCCTGTGGAGGGTAAATTCTAGCAGGGGAGATAGCCAGTGCGCCACGCACCTAATCCTAGGTCACTCCCTTCATGCAGCAGAAGGAAGAGGCAGAGCAGGGGGAGCGGGCACGTTACAGTTTAAACGGGGAGGCCACGGTTGGCCGGGAGGGTGTCGTCATTGTTGTCCCCATTTTACAGATTAGGAAGCTGAGACCCAGTGAGGTGAAGTCCGTGGCCCAGGCCACGCAGCTGGGGAGGTGGGCACTTGTTACTGGGGCTCAGGCCTCTCTCCCTGGACCTGCTGGGCACCTGCTGGTTAGCTTCCCTGTCCCCAGCCCCGGGGTCTGACCTGGGCACCTGCCGCCCCGCCCCGCCCGCAGTACCTGCAGGAGGTGGAGGACCTGCGGCTGAAACACCGCACGCTGCAGAAGGACTGCGACCTGTACAAGCACCGCATGGCCACCGTCCTGGCCCAGCTGGAGGAGATTGAGAAGGAGCGGGACCAGGTGAGCCCAGCCCGCTGCGTGCGCAGCCCTGGTCCGGCCACGGGTTCTGGTCCAGGGCAGGTGAGGGGAAGTGGACGGGAACAGTAGAAAAAGACTTTAAGGGGAATGATCGGTTTAGGATGGGGCAATAGGCTGGGAGAGACACAGACACAGGACCGTGATTGCTCGAGAGGCACCAGCCTCGCCCCCTGAACACAACTGCCCCACCGCAGCTCCTGGGACGGCTGCAAAAGTTGGTCCTGGCCCCACATTTCTGAATTCCTTGTTCTCTCCATGTCAAGGACAAGGTCTGCACAGGGGAGGTGCTTGCAAATATTTGCTGATGAAGACATTCTCTAAAGGTCTGCCTCCCAGGCCCTGGGTACCACGGCCCCCACCTCCTGAGGCCACGGGGTGCGCTGAGGACCCCAGGCCAGTTCCTCCAGGCCCCCGGCCCTCCTGTGTGAGGAGATGTGAATCCTGCTAGAGGAGCTGAAGTCTACACGTTAGCGTGGGCCTCAGGATCCCCCGGTGGGCTCGGTGAAAACATAGATGGGATGCTTCATCTCCAGGTGTTCTGATTCAGGTGGTCTGAGGTGGGCCCAGGAATCTGTGCTTCACCCGGCTGCTCCCAGCCCCTGGGCCTCTGGCCCCAGCTCTTTCTGAGGCATTGGGTGGCAGGTCCCGGCCACAGGCCCGGGTCTCAGGGACCCTGGTATTCCTTATAGGAAAGTACTCTGTGTGCAATGGGCTGGGTTTTGAATCCAGGCTCCTCCACTTAACGCAGATGCTGTGAATAAAGCCCCCGGCACACAGTAGGTCTCCCAGAAGAGATTTAAGTTGCTCTCGGGAAATGGTAAGAGCGTGGACTCTGCAGCTCGATCGCCTGGCTTGAAGGCTCTGTGGCTTGGGTTTCCGTGTCTGTAAAATGAGAGGAATGAGAATCTCTAACTTGGAGAGGTAGTGTGAAGGTTAACGAGCTGATACTTAGCGCACGGCTCGGCACACAGGAAGTACTTACTGAATGTCACTTGCTGTTCCTGTGGCCACCCCTGTCTGAGAGTCGGAGGCCAGGACAGTGGGGCCAGCGTGGCTCCTTCAGTGCTGGCCCCAGCCGCCACCCTGCCCCTCCCCCAGGCCATCCAGAGCCGCGACCGAATCCAGCTGCAGTACTCACAGAGCCTCATCGAGAAGGACCAGTACCGCAAGCAGGTGCGGGGCCTGGAGGCTGAGCGCGACGAGCTGCTGACCACGCTCACCAGCCTGGAAGGCGCCAAGGCCCTGCTGGAGGCACAGCTGCAGCGGGTCCAGGGTGGCCCCTGCCTCAAGGTGAGCGGGGTCCAGAGCCCAAGGGTCCTGGTGGGGACTCTGGGGTTGCGGCGGGAGTGGGAGCCTTTGGTTGGGGCAGGTGTGGGTTGGCGCATCAGGGAGCAGGACGGGAGGGGTGGGTCTCTGAGTTTCTGGGGTGGCTCCTGCGGCACTAGAGATGGTTTGAAGCCTGTCTTTGCCTGCACTTGGAGAAGCCTGGCTGCCTGAGGGCCTGTGAGCAACTTGGAATGCAAAACATGGGCCCTGAAGTCCTTCAGAGACCAGCCAGTCCTATTCCGTCATTGAACAGGGCCCAGAGAGGATCAGAGGCTTGCCCAAGGTCACACAGCCAGCCAGCACTGGAGCTGGGCCCCCAGACCCCTTGTAAAGCAGATGCTGGTCCTTGGACCTCTGCCTTTTCCTGTCTTGGGTTTGCTTGAAGATGATCAGTAGGCCAGGTGTTTAATGCCTGGAGGAATAGAGGGGGAAGCATGAATCTGTGATTTCTCACTTTTTAAAACCCTCAGTGGCTTTTTTGCTTTTAGGTAAAGACAAAGCCCCTTACCATGCCCTGGAGGCCCTGCAGGGTGGGCCTCTCCCTCCCTCTAGCCTGATTCTCTGGGTCTCAGCCTTTTAATTCTTGGGATGTGTCACAGTCCTGCCTCAGGGCCTTTGCACATACTGTTCTAGCTGCCTAGACCATCCTCCCTAACTTTATCTACTTAACACCTACTTATTCTTGAGTTCTTAAGTTCAAACCACACTTTCTCTGGCAAGCACTCAGATGCCCCCAGGCTGGGTGTGGCCTCTGAGTGGTGGCTGCCTTGGATACATTCCTTCTCTGCTGTCTTGGCAGCTGGGGTTTATTTCCTTCATCTGCTTGTTTACAGTTTGTCCCCTCTGCTAGGCTGTGAGCTCCATGAGGGCAGGGCTCCAGCTCCGTCCTTCCCCACTGTGTCCCTGTTCCTGGCACACGTTCAGTAAATGGCCGAGGCTGGCCCCGGCCCAGCACCGCTGACCCCCTCCCACCCGCTTCCTCTCCCAGGCCTGTGCCTCCTCCCATTCCCTGTGCTCCAACCTCAGCAGCACCTGGAGCCTGAGCGAGTTCCCCTCCCCCCTGGGAGGTCCAGAAGCAGCCGGGGAGGCGGCTGTCACGGCGGGATCTGAGCCCTACACCTCGGTAAGACGCCTGCCCCACCCCGAATATAGGGTGGAGGGACACCATCTCACGTGTGAGGAAACTGAGGCCCAGGAAGGCCAAGGGCCTTATTTAAGCTCATCCAGAGCCAGCTCGGTGCTGGGCCCCGGCCTGGGTTCCAGGAGCCCAGGGGAGACACCCACCCACTGCAAGCATGTGGAGCCCACTCCTCCGCTCTGGGCCCTAGTTCTGTCTGTGAAATGGGCACAGACTAGGGGTGTCAAGTTGTGGGAAGGTAGAGTGGGGGTGACCAGGCCCCGTTGTGCGTTGCAGGAGGAGGCCACAGACAGCGAGAAGGAGATCAACCGGCTCTCCATCCTGCCCTTCCCCCCCAGCGCCGGCTCCATCCTCCGCAGGCAGCGCGAGGAGGACCCCGCTCCCCCTAAGAGGTAAGGGGCAGCAGCCCAGGGAGGTGGCGCTGCCATTTCCCAAAACAGCCACCTCCCAGAATCCCTAATGTCAGATCAGGTCCAGGCTGTCACCTCTCTTGACTGCCCCAAAATCGCAGGAGCTCTGGAAACCCAGGTCCCTGGAGTCATTGGTGTGACCGAGGTCAGGGGTTAAGACGAGGCCAAAAGGCAGTGGGCTCAGCCCCCATGAGCACCCTGGCGGGAGAGTCACAAAGATCCTGAATGCAGGGGAAAGCCAGCATGGTTCAGTACTGGGGGACGCAGGGAATGCTCCAAGGGGTCAGGGACCTTAGGCAAGAAAGCCAGCCCAGCTTCGGGCATCAGTAGCAAATGGCAGCTAGAAAAACCAAGCCATATCCGGTGGTGGCAAGACTAAGAGCAAGGGATGTCCCGCCTCCTGGTGTACGTCTCCTGGCACCGGCTTGATCGGATGAGTGAATCCTCCGTGACTGGGGCGTGTGATGAGGAGGTCACAGTCTAGTGTGGGAGGCAGACCTGGGAGCCACGAATGACAAAGGTGGAAAGTAGGGGCGAGCGGTCAGGGGAGACTTCCAGGAGGAGGTGGCGTTGAAGGACAGGCCAGGGCATTCTAGGTGGAGGGACATGGTGGGGGTCGGGATGTTAGCTTCTTGCCCTGTGAGTTTAGGGGAGCTGGGTGGCACGCATGCCCTGTGCCTGGGACCTCCGCCTTGGGTCTGGCCTGTGTGTGCTCGGGGGCTGTGGGACCTTTCGGTGGCTGGGACAGGAGGTGGGGATGGGGCAGTGTGCCCACTGCATCTCAGCGCTGCCCCGTCCCGCCCTCTCCGCCAGGTCCTTCAGCAGCATGTCGGACATCACAGGTAATGGCCCTTGGGGACTGTGGGGAGGGGTCGTCTGGCGGGTGGCTTTTCAGCCCAGTTGAGGCCTGTGCTGTCTGCTCTGCTCTTGGCCTGCGTCCCCTCCCTGAGGCCCACCGTCCCCTGGCCGGGGTGGGGGGCTCTGCTCGGGGGGCCCTGGGGGACTGTTCACGCCTCGCGCTGAGCCCAGCCGGTCCTCTCTCCGGTTCCTGGCTCTGCTGTTGGGGCCCCTCCTCCATTCTGGCCCACCTTCCACCCTCTTCCAGGAAACTGAAGGGTCACCCTGGTAGGCTCTGGGCCCTGGGCCATCCCTGGGGTGGTGGGGCTCTGCTCCTTCTCATGGACCCCAGGCCTCCCTTGTTTCTCAGCCCAGCACCCCTGAACCCCACTCCTCCTCCCCAGGGAGCGTGACGCTTAAGCCCTGGTCCCCCGGCCTCTCCTCGTCCTCCTCCTCCGACAGTGTGTGGCCTTTGGGAAAGCCCGACGGCCTCCTGGCCAGAGGCTGTGGCCTGGATCTTCTCAACAGGTACGGAGCTGCCTGGGGGTGAGGGAGCTGTGGGGCTGGGCGCTGGATTCCTGGAGGGCGCGCAGGGGTGAGGTGGCAGGGCGCAGCTGCTAAGCCTTCGCTGTATGCATCTGTCAGAATAGGGAGAGTTTTAGACCCAGGCCGGCCTTGGATTCAAATCCTGTCACCACCGCTTATCGTCTGGGTGACTTGGGCTGCTCACTTCACCTCTTTGGGCTCATTTCCTCATCGGCTAAAGGGGAACAGTGATCTCTTCTGTGTGTGGGTGTTTTTGAGGTTAGGACTTGTGTCAGTAAAGCGCCCAGCTTTGCCAGGCGCTTAGTAGGTGCTTAGTACCTGAACTGGTTACTTGCACTGACATCCTGCTCGCCCGTCCCCCCCGGCTCCGAGCCCCCAGCAGGACTGAGTGGCCCAGCAAAGCTCTGTGCAGTGGGTGGGGTGAGGCCGCCGCCGGAGCCCCTGCAGCTGGGCTGGCCCCACGCCCGGGACAGGAGTCACGAAACACCCTGGCTCAGAGCGCAGGGCGGGCGCTGTGCTCTCAGTGCTCGTCCGTGAGGGGCCTCCCTGCTCGGGCCTGCCCGAGATCTCAGGAGGGCGGGTGGAGGAGGAGGCCGTGCTGAGGACTCAGCCTTTGACCTCAGCCATGGAGAGCGAGCAGGTGGGGAGGGCAGCTGGGTGCCTGCACGAGGAGAGAGCAGAGGCTGTCCAGGGTGGCCTGGGTTTGGCGGTGTCTGGAACTTGAGGAGGGGAGGCTGGGCTGAGTCAGAGCCGGCTTTGTGAGTCAGCTGGGAGAGGGTGGACTTTGGTGTGTGCCCCCTGGAAAGCCTGGGAGGGGTGAGCTCTTACTAAATGCAAGGCCAGCTGCTGGCTGCCTTACAGCAGTCCCTCTGTCCTGGGAGTTTATTCTGTGTGTCCTGGAAGGTAGGCGTCATTATGATCATCCGTGTTTTATAGAAGAGGAAACCGAAGCTCAGATAGGTTAAGCGACTTGCCCGAGGTCACACAGCTGGGAAGTGCCAAGGCCAAGGTCCACAGCGACTTGGTCAGATTTGGGTGTTTGGAACCTGTGTAGGAAGCTCTGAATGTTCGAGCTGGAAGGTGGGGGTGCTGGATACAGCGGACAGGTCACACGAGAAATCAGGGCAGGGCAGGACCAGGGGCCTCCTGCCTGCTGGAAGCAGCTTGGCCAGGCCGCGTCCAGGCCCCTGCCCCCACCCTCACCCCCGGCAGCGGGCCCAGTGCGACATTGTTTCTCCCCGTGCAGGACGTGCTTCTGGGGGAAGGGACGGAGGTGCCTCCCTTCCTGCCCGCCTCGGCCCTTCCTCCCTTCCTCCAGCTCCGGCCGGCAGCAGGGGTCCTGGCTGCTGTCCAGGGGGCGCAGGAGGTTCTGGCCCAGCCCCTGCCGGGCCCCATGATCACATGGGGCCACCTCTGCTGCCCACGCCATTCCTGGAAAGGAGGGAGACCGGGGAAGAACACAGATTGGGGTGGGAGGAGGGGTGGTGGACTAGGAAAGAGGGGGACGGACAGGCAAAGGGAGGAGAGGTGCTGGGGGTAACGTGACAGCACAGTGGAGCAGAATAGATTGGGGGCTGGCTGAAAGCCCGGCTCTGTCACTTTCTCCTGTGGGGCCTCAGGCAAGTCAATGTCCCAGTGCCTCAGTTTCCTGCTCTGTAAAATGGGGTCACAAAAGTTCCTGTCCCCAAGCATCATTGTGGGGGTTCCGGTATTCCTATTGGAGAGCTCAGAACGGTGTCTGGCTCACAGTGATGGTGATGTCAACTCTCAGCTCTTATTATTGTTGCTGTTGCTGCTTAATTCTCAGAGTAGCCCTGGGAGGCTGGGAGTTTTGGCTCCATTATGCAGACGAGGAACACGAGGCTCAGGGAGAGTCAGGGAGTCGAGGCCGCGTGGTGGTGGAGTTGGGGATTCCGCTGTGCCTTCCTTCCGTCTCAGCTGCTTTTCACTGCACGCTCGTGTTGAGTCCTTGCTACATGCTGGGTACTTCCAGTTCTCTGGTCTCCCCTGCCCTTCTTTTTTTTTTTTTTTGAGGAAGATTAGCCCTGAGCGAACTGCTGCCAATCCTCCTCTTTTTGCTGAGGAAGACTGGCCCTGAGCTAACATCCATGCCCATCTTCCTCTACTTTCTATGTGAGATGCCTGCCACAGCATGGCTTGCCAAGCGGTGCCATGTCCACACCTGGGATCCGAACTGGCAAACCCTGGGCCGCCGAAGTGGAATGTGTGAACTTAACTGCTGCGCCACTGGGCCGGCCCCTACCTTGCCCTTCTTGGCGCTAGGCCTTTGGGGCAGGGCAGAGGATGATGGACAGTGGGCATGCTGGGGCAGGCCAAAGGATGGGCAGACAGATGGACAGGGAGGAGACAGTGAGGAAGAGCCCCAGAGTGCAAGTGGGGCACTGAGTGGGAAGTGTGGGGGGGCACTGGGAGAATATCGCGGTGCTGTCTCCCTGGCGGGGGGCGGGGCCCCTCCCCGCCCGCACTTGTCATGTAGATGCCCAATCGCTTGTACTTCTGCTGTCCTTGCACAGAGAGGGTCTGAATAGGTCACTGCCTGCCTCCGCCACCCACGGCTATGCAACCCTTGTCAAGTTACAACTTCCCATGTCTCAGTTTCCCTCTTCTCTAACATGGGGGGAATGACAGATGCCTCCCATAGGGCTGTGGGGAGGATCAAGTGAGGCAATCTCAGCCTCATAGGCCCCTGACCTGGAACAGAGCAGTCACACGGCCTAGAGATCATCCCAGAGTGCCTGAGGTGGGCCCACTCATCCAGGCCACTGGGCCATCACTGCTCAGAGCTGGCAGAGCGACGGACAGGCCCTGCTCCCCGCTGTGACCTGACCTCCAGACCTGACACTGGGGGAGGGGCTGGGAGCCTTCACCTGATGGGCGGGACCCCGTCCGTCCCACCGCCCACAGGCAGGGTTGGGGTCCATCCCTGTGGATGGAGATTGTGTTGATGGAGAGCCGGGAGGCCCGGGAGGTTGGAGCAGGCACCATCTGCCCCCGCCACGTTCCTCTCTCGTCCCCCACCCGCTTGTCTGCCGAGGCCTGGGGCTGAGAGGGACCTGGTCTGGACCCTGCCCTCAGCGAGCCCCCAGGTGGACTATGAAAAGTGTTGAGAGCAGGTAGCCCAGGGTGGTGGGGGCTCAGAGAAGTCACTTGGTCCCTGTGGGAGGTGGGCATGGGCGTCCTGAAGGAGGGGATGCCTAGCTGGGTCTCAGGGAGCAGCGGAAGTTGACAAGAAGGGCCTGAAAACCTGGGGTGGCCAAGATATTGTCCTGACCCTGGAGTTGCAGGGAGGGGAGGGGCGTGCTGAGGTAGGGGGTGGTGAGCAGGTGGGTCGTGGAGGGCCCAGGTGCGGGCTGCTCGCTGGGCCCTCGACTGGAGAAGCTGTGATGGCCAGTTGTCTGTGTGTTTGTAACAGGTGGGAAGACTGGGGCCACAGAGAGGTGACTTGCTCTGAGTCACACCTGGTGACAGGGAATGTCTGGATTTTATTGAGCACTTGGTTTCGCCTGGGCACTGTTGTAAGAGCATTCTCTGTTTAACTCATCGAGTTGCACAACCAGGTAGCAGACGCACACGGGGCTGCTGAGGATGGGAGGGCCGTCCTCTGTAAGCAGCCGGCCATCTGGCCCTCTGGGCCACATTCCTCCAACTCTGCTGACTGCAGCCCACGGAGAGAGAAGCCCAGAAACCCAGGACACGGGCCTGAGACAAAAGGATCACGACGATCGCTGGGCTTCCCTGGAGGGAGGCAGCCTTACGTTTTCTACTCCATTCCATTAAAACACGGACTTTCACAGCCCCCTGGGGACAGGCCTGTGGCTGGAAGCCCCCGGAGCCCACTGGTGTCCACTTCTACCTGCATTACCTTTACGTCCGTCTGACCCTCGCACCCACAGTGGGAGACGGGTGCCATCCTTGTCCTTGCTTTATGGACGTGGTGACAGACTCCAGCAGCCAGCTCACTTGCCTAAGTCTAGGGCGTAGTTGGCGCTGGGGTTTGGAGCTGGCCCGGGTTGCTGCAGCCATACGGCCATTGGGCAGCATAGCCAGGCCCGGCCTCAGGCCTCCCAACTTGGCCCAGGCCTTTCCACGTCACCTTGATGCAGCCAGGACAGTCCCGGGGGTGAAGGGGCCTGTGAAGGCAGCACCGATGCCTCCAGCACCCAGGGCCCGCAGTCCCTCGGGCCCGGCTCTCGGTTTTGACTGAGAGGGCAGGAGCGGAGACGGGCCCCTGGGCTCCAAGTTCCCCCTCCGCCTGGGTGTGGATTCAGCTAAGGTCGTTGCAGCCTTGCCCGCCCTAGGCTGGCAGCAGGGGGCAGTGTGGCTGTGTGTGCTGCAGCTGCGAGGGTGGGTAGGGAGGCGGGTAGCTGCCCAGGCTCTGCCTGGGTCCCCTCTCCAGCTGGGGCACACCTGCTAACTTGTGTCTCCCCTTCCCTAACACCACGGCCAGGGAGGGGGTGATGGGAGAGAAGTGCGGTCAGTTGTCTCTGCCTGGCCACAGGGCCCACCTGTTCTCATCCAGGGACAGGCAAAGCCCTGCCATCATGGGGATCTTGGTGACTCTTTGTCTTAACTGTCAGTGGTTCCTACTGCCCACGAGAGGAAGGCCACACGCCTTCATTCCGTGCCCTCCACGTGGCCTCCAGCTTGCCTTTTCTGGGAGCTGTTTCCCAGGATGTTAAATCAGTTAATCAGGGTGAGGAGCTTAGCATGGTGTCTGGCACATAGGAAGCCCCCAGGGAGTGTTTGCTGTTAGTTATTATTACCGTTATTAAATTCTTCCACACATCCTGTATTCTGCCCTTCACACCTGTGCCCGTGCAGCCCTTCAGCCTGGAACGGCATCTCCTCTCTGTCCCCCACGGGCTTCTGTCCTTCCCCACGGTGTAGCCCAGCTGGGCTTCCTCCGGGGAGCCGCTGCCCTTGGGCTCCCACTGCTGGCTGTAACTGCCTGTGATGTGTGCTGTGTTCTACTGGTGACCTCCCTCCCTAGCCTGTGAGCACAACAAGCCTGTCTTAGTCATCTGCTCTGTGCCAGACACTGTGTTTGGTGCTAGGGATCCAGAGGTGAACACGAGAGAAGGCTGGTTCCGAGGGTGCTCTTTGCGGTAGGACACAAAAGGGAAGATGGAAATGCACGGCAAGGTGCAGACGCGCTCCTGCAGGAAGTCCGCCTCACCCACCCGCGCAGGGGTCTGGGGGAGAGAGGTGGCTTTTGACCTGAGCTTTGCAGGATGAGCAGAATTTGCCAGGCAGAGAAGAGGCAGAAACGCATTCCAGGCGGCAGGCACAGCAGGTGCAACGGCCCGGGGTGGGAGTCATGGCATCTTCGGGGGAATCGCTGTGGTTCTTCAAGAATGTCGGACTGAATCAAAACTGACTCAACTGATTCCCATCTCCCGTCTCTCTTGTCAGGTCTCTGGCTATCCGAGTGTCTGGCCGGAGCCCCCCCGGGGGGCCGGAGCCCCAGGACAAGGGCCCAGATGGCCTGTCCTTCTTTGGGGACAGCTGGTCCGGGGCCGTGGTGCGGAGGGTGCTCTCTGGGCCCGGGTCGGCCCGGGGGGAATCAAGAGAGGTGAGGACCCGCCCCTCTGAGCTGGAGGTGGAGTCAGTGCTTCAGGCGGGGCGGGGCACCCTCTGATTGGTGGATCTGGGTGACTGGGCGGGGCTTCTGGGGATTGGCCGGGGCAGAAGCGGGTTCCGCGATTGAGCAATCGCTGGTGGTCCTGCCTTAGCCAGCGTTAAATGAAACCGGATCGGGCGTAGGCTGGGATGTGGGGCAGACTGCCAGCACCTGGACGGATCCCGCCCTTGACCATGGGAGAGACCAGGACGAGCCAGGCTGGGTGGGAGTCTTGTGGGGCGGAGGCAGGGTCTGACCAGGCAGCCCCCTGTGAGGTGGGGGCATCTGAATATGGGCCGTGGTCACCTCCCGACCCGGTCTTCGTCCAGCCCCAGGGCTGCTGCCCTGGGTAGCTCACTTCTGTCCCTCCCTCTCTGGGTTTTCTCCCAGCCAAGGGCAGAGGCTGCTGGTCTGGAGCGGGCAGGCCTGGAGGGTGAGGCCCAGCAGGGCACCTTGCCCTGGAACCAGGTGTCCACGCTCCCCTTCCTGATGGACGTCAAGGGTAAGTCTGCCCTGGGGTGAGGACTGGGAACTCACAAGTGCTAGGAGGTCAGAGCTGAGGGCCCGAGAGAGGGCTCACCCAGCCCATGGTGCAGGTGGGACAACTGAGGCCCCAGAGGGAGACGCTCTGTCTCCAGCCTTCTGGCAGTGCCCTCGCTCCCACGCTGCTGCTGTCTCCTTGCTGGTCATCTGTTCTTGTGCCCTTCCTCTGTCCTGTCCTCAGGACGCAGCTTACTTACTCCTTTCACTAAAGGAGTCCTCAATAGGAGTCCCGGGTCTGTCCCTAGGGGTCTTAGTGGCCGGGAGCAAGTCCCTACCCTCTCTGGGCCTCAGGCTCTCACATTGAGAGGGGGCAGGTGGGTCCTGGCGGCTCAGCCTTGGGGGTCCGTGTCTCTGGCTTCTCCGAGGCTGATCCGTGACTTCATCCTCCTCTTGCTTCCCTGCCGCCCCTGCCCTGTCCATGCCCAGCCTCCCAGTCCTTCCATGAGGCCCTGGATGCCTGGGTGAAGGGGCTGGGTGCCGAGCCTTTCTACATTCGAGCCAACCTCTGCCTGCCTGAGCGGGCCGACCCCCACGCCCTGTGTGTGAAGGCCCAGGAGATCCTGCGGCTGGTGGACCCGGCTTACAAGCGGCGGCAGGAATGGTTCTGCACGCGGGTCGACCCCCTCACGCTGCGGGACCTGGACCGGGGCACTGTGCCCAATTATCAGAGGTGACGCAGAGCCAGGAGCCTGGGGACGGGGTCCCCCCTGGGAGCCGGGACTGGGATGGGGGATTCTCCCCCTCCTCCTGCAGTCCCTCACCATCCTCCAGGACAGGATAGGGGGCTGGAGGAGAGGAGGTGACGGGCTCCCTTTCTTCCTACAAACGTGTGACATGCTCCCCCACAGGGCCCAGCAGCTCCTGGAAGTTCAGGAGAAGTGTCTGCCCTCCAGCCGGCACCGGGGGTCCCGCAGTAATGTAAGCAGGGCCGGGTGGGCAGGGCGAGGGCCTGAGGGGAGGGGTGCTGAGGGTGCGGTCCACAAGGGAGAGGGCAGGCTCCATGCCCTGGTGGAGGAGAGGAGGGAGCCTCCAGGCCGCTCCTTCACCCAGTCTTGGTGGGTTGTCTACCATGTGCCCAGCAAACAGAACAGCAGGGCTCACTGTGCGGGGTATCGGAGAGGATTTGCTGAGATAGATGCGCCACATATGTGGTAAGCACATCAAAGCGACAGCCATGTCCCCTTTGCCGGTCCCTGGATAAGGTCTGGGCTGGGCTGGGAGGTCGTCCTCACTGTGCACATGGGCATAGAGAGGCTCAGAGGCCGCGGCAGAGAGAGGGTTGAGGGCGTGGCCTCTAGCCGGGCTTCCGGGATTGGAATCCCAGCTCTGCTGCTCATCAGCCGAGTGACCTTGGACAGCTGCCTGACCCTTGCTCGAGGCTCTGTGTCCTTGTCTGTGAAATGGGGGAGTTACGTTGCCTGCCTCCTGGGCAGTGGACTGTGTCAGTGCGTTCGTGCATGCCCGGGGCCTTGTTTGTGTTTGTCACATGGTAGGCATCCGATACCTGTGAGCTGTGGGTGTCATGGCTGCTGTTATTTATCTTCCTACCTGAGGTCACATTGCTAACTCATTGGAAGAGACCCCGGAGTTTGTCTCTTATGTGACATTAGGCTCCTCTGGTCTCTGGGCCTCGGTTTCCCCATCTGTAAAGTGGGGGTGGACCTGAGGTTCCTCTGCCTCTGCCTCTGCCAGGTTTGCTCCCTGGGCCCGTAGAGATGGTTGCCCTTGCCTGCCTGGGGGGCTGCGCCCGGCCCTGGGGGGCAGGAGGAGGCCTGGGGGGGAGGGGGCTCTTGTGCTGACCCAGAGCCCCCAGACAGCAGTGGCAGTGGGCCCCCCTCCACCCAGGGTCCCACTCACTCTCCCCTCCCCTCAGGGTGGGATGAGCTGGGCCCTCAGCTGCCCCTCCCCCCCCAGCTGAAGAAGCGCGCCCTGGACCAGCTGCGGCTGGTGAAGCCCAAGCACGCGGGGAGTCCTGCGGGGAGTCCTTCGGCCGACTCGCCGGAGCAGCTGCTGCTGGAGCCCTGCGCAGGTGAGGCCGGGTGCGAAGGTGCGACCTGTGCTGCTCGCCAAGTCAGGAGTGTGCACGTCCGGGTGGCCTTTGGCCTGGAAGGGCCTGTTGTGAGGACTGCAGGGGGCCGGGGCGCATCCGGGGGCCTGAGAGAGGAGGCTCCCCTGGTGGGAGATGGGCCACAGAGTCAAGGGAGCGGGTGGAGGAGGCGCAGGTGCGCGAATGCGATTGTGGGTCTGTAGGAGCTTGGGTGTGCACCGGCAGGGGCCTGTTCTTGTCTGGCAGAGCGTGTCTAGCTGTGCTTGTCATGCTTGTGGGCAGCAGGTGCCATGAGGACCCCAGAGGGGGTCCTGGAGGCAGCAGGGTGAGGCCTCGGCCAGGTCAGGGAGGAGGGGCTGGGGGAGCCTAGATACGGGGGTAGCAATGCTGAGGGGCCAAGGGGGGCGGGGAGGGTGGTTAGGGAAGGCTTTCTGGAAGGGAGGTTGTTTGAACTGGGGCGTTCAAGGATGAAGAGGAGTTTGTTCCAGGCAGAAGGCACAGCTTGTGCAAAGGCACAGAGACTGGCTGTACGTGGTGTGCTTGGAGGACACTGAGTACAGCAAGTGGGTATCGAGCGCAAGCTCTGTCATGCGTTGTGCTCGGTCCAGGAGACACAGGGGTCCCGCCCTCTTGGAGCTTACTGCCTAGCAGGGGGCAGGAAGCAGATGCCTGCCGATGAGAGAATCATACCTGTGAGCATAGTTACAAAGGGTGACGTGTCATGGAAGAGGACTGGGTGCCCGGGGCCCTGCCCTTCTGGGGCTCAGGGAAGGTGAGACTTGGGCTGTGAAGGGAGAGTGAGAGTTAACTGGGCCCAGAGGTGTAGGGGTGGGGCTGTGGCCTCCCCAAGGCGTGCAAAGTCCCTGTGATTGGAGGCAGTTGGTCTGTGAGGCAGGAGTAGAGTCTGTGATGGGGCACGTGGCTCGCCGCCTCCCCAGGCTCTGGCGGGGCTAGGTCACCCACGTGGAGGATGTGGCTTTTTTCATGAGAGCCGTGGAAAGTCACTGGTGCGTTGAAAGCAGGGGGGTTACAGGATCTGATTTAGTTTGAAAGCCTCTCTTTGGCTGCTGAGTGGAGAATGGCCTGTAGGGGGCAACAGTGAGGCAGAGGGTCTAGGAGGAGCCTACTGCAATGGTCCCAGCGAAGGAGGGGGCAGCTCTACTGTGTGTATGCACCCGCAGGTGGAGGAGGAGCATTGATAGGACTTAGGAAGGGTATAAAGGTGGGGGGCTTGGGAGGGGGTGCTGGGGTTTTGAGTATCCAGGAGAGAGGAGCTGGGGCCCGGCCTGCACCCTCATCTCTTCCAAACCCACCCCGCCTCCCCCCACCACAGAGCCCGAGCGGAGCCTCAAACCCTACAGCCTGGTGCGGCCGCTGCTGGTGTCCGCCCTGCGGCCGGTGGTGCTCTTGCCCGAGTGCCTGGCGCCCCGGCTCATCCGCAACCTGCTAGACCTGCCCAGCTCCCGGCTGGACTTCCAAGTGTGCCCAGCGGGTGAGCCTGCACGCTCGGGGGCAGGGACGGGGTGGCACCCCCCCGGGGAAGCCAGGCCCCCAACCTTCATCCCTGCCTCTCCCTGCTCTGCAGAAAGCCTCTCTGGGGAGGAACAGTGCACGTCCTCTGCGCCTGGAGCCCCCAAGGCCCGGCCTGCGCCCCCCGGGCTGGGCAACAGGATCCGTGCCATCCAGGAGTCTGTCGGGAAGGTAGGTGCGGGGCGGGGGGCTGCCCTCTGGGCCTTAGAGCCGCAGTCTGTGCAGGCCTGTGCTGCTCACTTGCAGTGACTGGTCGGCTCCCTTCCCTGGGACATGGGTGGGCCGGGCAGTCACCTGCACGTGGGTAACCCCTGATACATCTCACCTGTTTGTCCTTGTCCTCAAACTCACCACTGCCCTGGGAGCTGCCTGGGGGCTGCAGGGGTGGGCGGGGGGTGGTTCGCCCCATCCCACAGGTGGGCAGACCAAGGTCCAGAGGCGGGAAGTGACTTATTTCCCAAGGTCTCCCGCCTTCCCTTCCTGTTCCTTCCTCACTGCCAAGGTCCCCTGGATGGGGAAGCAGGACCCCGTAGGGGGCTGTGCTGTGGGGCCCGGTCAGGGGTCAGGGAGGTTAGTGTCTCTGGGCTGGGCGTAAAATGTGGCCTTGAACCCCGAGAAGAAGCACTGTCTATTGGAGCTGGGCGTGCGGGGTGTGCGGGAGCTGGTTCAGAACGACATCTACCCCATTGTCATCCACGTGGAGGTGACCGAGAAGAATGTGCGGGAAGTCAGGTGAGGCGGGCTGGGGGCTGGGGGACCCGGGGCTCCTCCTCTCTGCGCCTGTCCCTGTCCTCTCTCTCCTCCTTCTCACTATTTGCCATCTGTCTTGTTTTGTCTCCCCATCCATCCTCTCTCTTGGACTCTCATGTCTTAATCTGTCCCTGTCTGTCCCTCTGTCCATCTTCATCCCTGCCGTGACCGCTGCCCCCCGCTCCTCTCTCGGCAGGGGGCTGCTGGGCCGGCCCGGCTGGCGGGACTCGGAGCTGCTTCGGCAGTGCCGGGGCTCCGAGCAGGCGCTCTGGGGGCTGCCCTGCTCCTGGGTGCAGGTGCCCGCGCACGCCTGGGGCCACTCGGAGGAGCTGGCCAAGGTGGTGCGCGGCCGCATCCTGCAGGAGCAGGCCCGCCTCGTGTGGGTGGAGCGCGGCAGTGGCAGAGGCGGCAGCAGCAGCAGCAGCGAGGCCTGAGGCCCCCGATGCCCGTGGCTTCCTCACGCACTTCAGAAGCTGCCCGCGGGGCCCTCGTGTCTTCACTGGAGCCAGATCCTCCCCATCCTGAGCCTTCCTGAGGCCCTTGGACTCTCGGACGGGGCCCTCGGCTCACGTTCTCTCCCCAAGTGAGCCAGCGGGCGCCCTGGGGCAGAGCTTCCCTCACCGTCCTTGCTGCTCTGGGCCTTCCCGTGTGCCCCTGTGTCTCCGTGTTCCCCCTCGGGGGTCTCACGCGTGTGTCTGTGTCCTCTCCCTCATTGCTCGCCCGGAGCATTTGGGTTCTCAGCCCCATGCACAGGTTTGCACACCCAAGTTCTCACGGGTCAGACCCACATTCTGTCCCCACCGCGGGGCACGTGAGTTTCCCAGGTTCTCAGCCTGCTCTGCTCTCAGGAGCCCCGAGCCCGTCACGCGTGACTCCTGCCGTCCAGCTCCCGTTTCCTGTGTGTACCTCCACACGTGGGCCTTGTGGCTTCCCTGGTCCACTGTCCCCTGTGCCCTTCGTGTCTTTCAGTCACGCATGTCCATGGTTGTCTCCTGTGTAAATGTCATGCCCCCACCCCGTGACACTTGGGCACTCACACGCGTGTGTTCCCCGTGAGCACACCCAGGATCGTGTTCTCACAGCACCCGTGCCCTGCCCTGCCCACCCTCAGAGGGACAGGTGGGGGCCGGCTGCTCCGTCACCAGAATGTACGGCTCGTGGATGTTCATGGGCCTTTTTCACTGAGAAGCTGCACGTTATGGAACATTAAAGAGCTTGTGAGAGAAGCTGGTGGCCTTTTGCTTGCCTGCATCCCTGGCCTCGGTCCCCACTCCCCCCCCACCCCCCACTTGTCCCCACCCCCAGCTCAGCCTGATGCTACCTTTCAGGTCCCCACTCGCCCGTTGGGAGGGTCGGATTTCACTCCTGACTCATCCCAGAGCCGCCAGCCATCTGTGCTGGCGTCACCTTACCTGCCCCCCCGAGTGACCGAAGGAAGGTCTCATGGATGCCCCCCCCCCGCCAACGTGCTCAGCCCTGCCTGTGTCTGATCATCAAAGGAGTGTCCCCTGGAGCAATGACACTGGGGCTAGCAGGGTGTGGTCTTAAGCTTAAGGGGCCCGGTTGCTGAGTCCAGGAGACCAAGAACAAACCCTCAGTGTGCAAAAAGGGCCCTGAGACAGCCCCATCAGAGAGAGGATGGTCACCTCCCCTGGGAGAAATCCAGGCATGCTTACTGGAGGAGGTGCCACTTGAGCTTGTGGTTTGGGATTCCTTTCTTCAAGAAGCATTTCTTGGGCCTGTGTGCCTGTGTGTTGTCCTTGGTCCTTCTGACTGTCCTTGGTCACAGTGATGAGCTTGGACAGGCCCCTGGGAGTTTTGGGGGAGTGAGTGCACTAGGTGGAGGGAACCTCAAGAGCAAAGGCTCAGAGGCAAACAGTGGGTTGAGTTTGGCCCCCAGGGAGTGGTGGGAAGTGAGGCTGGGACGTCCACGTCCGGGCAGGGCTGCTTACATCCCGCTGTGCCCTGAGGTCCGACTCAGACGCTGTCTCCGTGAAGCCCGCCTGGTTCTCCCCGCCCTTGGACTCTGCCTTCTGGCAGGGTGGAGGGTTTCCGGGTGGCTGTGGGCTCCTGGGTGTGGAGACCAGGTCATGCTCATTTGGGTAAACGGACCTCTCCCTCCTTGCCATGTGCCTGACCCAGTGCTTGGTCTGGGTGAAGATGTGGGAGCCCCGTGGCTCAGCTGCCTTTGCCTGGTCCCATTTTGGGTGTCCTTTCCCTGGGGCGGAGAAGCCCACTCATCCTTTAATCCTCACCAAGTCTTATTTTTGTCGCCATTTTACAAATGATGAAAGTAAAGTTCAGAGAAGTGAAGAAACTTGCCCAGAGTCACACAGCTAGGAAGGGGTCCAGTCAGGATCTGAACCTTGGTCTGTGTGGCACAAAGCCTGGGCTCCTCCCTTGGGGATGCTGTTCTGAGACGGCGGGCAGTGAAGGGGCCTGGCACGGGGCTGGCCCAAAGGAGGGTGACTCAAAGAGGTGGTTTTCCTTTCCTCTCCTTCCACGGTCCTAATGCAGGGTTGGGCCTCAGCGGCCCCGTTCAGTCACCAGCCACTTGGTACTTGGTTGTGTTGAACTAACAAATTTTACTGAGCTCCTTCTGTGTGCCAGGCACTGACCTAGGCACTGGGGATGCAGTGAATGAAAAGAAGAAATTCCTGCCCTGGGATTCTCAAGGAAGACAGACAATAAATAAGTAAAATGTACAGGGTTGGAAGATGAAGTGCTATGGAGAGAACACCACAGAAAAGGGGGCCTGGGAGGGACAGGCCTGAGGACTGGAAGGAGAGGGGAGAAGGGATTGCAATTTAAATAAAGTGGTCCAGGAAGGCCTCATGGAGAAGATGACATTTGTCTAAAGACCTGAAGGAGGTGAGGGAGTGAGATGTGTGTCTCTCTCTAGAGAGAGGCCCAGGCAGAAACAGCATGTGCAAAGGTCCTGAGGTGGATATGTGCCTGGACTGGTCAGAAGCTTAGTGCGTCTGGAGTGGAGGGAGTAAGGAGAGAGAAGTGGGAGGTGGGGTTGGAGGTGACAGGGGGGCCAACTCACACAGGGCCTGGAGGCTGGTGTGTGAACTTTGGCTTTTGCTCCAGGGAAATGGCAGTCAGTGCAGGTTCTGGTGGAGGAAGGTCGAGACAGGAGTGACTTATGCAAAACAAGGCAGAGGTGGTGGCTGGAGAAGGCTTCTGTCTGTCCACTGGCCTGGCTGGGAGATAGGCAGCAATAAAGACTGTTGAGTGAGAGTGGGTACAGCCGGCCACAGCAGGACAGGTGCCTTCAGGGGCCTCTGCGGGCCAGAGACCTGGGTTCCTCCTGGCTCTCGTGAGCTGCTGGATCATCTTAGATCCTTCTGGGCCTCGTGTGCTCAGTTGTAAACCGGGAATCACGATTCTAGCACTGTTGTGAAGACCAAAGGAACTGAGCAGGCTACTGTGGGAGCCCCAGAGCTTGGGGCGGGGGGGGGGGGGGGCACCAGGGAAGGCTTCCTGGAGGAGAGAATCCTTGAGCTGAGCCTTAAAGTCCAAATAGAATTAAGCCTGGTAGAGGGAACGTGGCGAGGATGGCAGGGGACGGGGGAGAGCATCCTGGATGGGGAACAGTGGAGCAAAGGCTGGGAGGCTGGATACCAGGGTACTGCAAAACACGGATGGGCGCTGAATGAGCTGAGCGGAGTCTGGGGAGCGGGCAGGCGGGAGGCCCTCGCTTCCATCCGGGCACGGAGGGCTGGCTGCCCCCACCCCCGCAGCAGCTGGCAGAGACGGGGCTGTGCCTCTTTCTCAGCCACCTCTGGGGCTCCCTAGGGGCGCCCCGCCCCTCGGGCTGCGCTGGAGGCGGGGGCGGGGCCAGGCGCCCCAGCGCCGTTGGGAGGGCCCGGAGCAGGTGGAAGGCTGGCGGCGCCGGCGGCTGGGCCTCCCGGTCCAGAGCACCACCTCCCACCGCTCCCTTCCTTGCCTGTCCCCGATGCCCTCCAGACTTTTGCCTTTGCCGGGGCCCCCGCCTGACCAGCCTCCCCTCCCTGTCTGGTTGGGATTTGGGGGCTGAGCCGTCTGGGGTCCCAGGGCTGATGCAGTGCCGGCTCCTCCGGGGCCTGGCCGGAGCCCTCCTCACCCTTCTGTGCATGGGGCTCCTCTCCCTGCGGTACCACTCGAGCCTGTCCTCTCAGGGCGTGCAGGAGACCCCCGAGCCGGGCCCGCCGAGCTCTCGGCCCCCTGAGCTGCAGCTGCACGATGTCTTCATCGCGGTCAAGACGACCCGGGCCTTCCACCGCTCCCGCCTGGAGCTGCTGCTTGACACGTGGGTCTCCAGGACCCGGGAACAGGTGACAAGCAGGCGACTGGGGGCCTGGGGAGTGGCCCCTGGCTTTCTACTGGGTTGGGGTCCCTGGGGGCCTCGAGGGAGAAGCTGCCTGCCCACCTGCCCACTCCTCCTTCCTCCCAGGCCTGGGGGCTCCTGTGGCCCTGACCGTGCCCTCGCTGGCCCTGAAGCCAGGTGCTTCTCAGGCCCACTGCTCTGTCTCTTTCAGGGGCCAGGCTGGGCCCTGCCCCGGGCTCCCGGGTCCCTCCTGTGGGTCCCTCTGTTCCATGGCTGTTCCAGCACAGGCTTTGTTCTGCCTGCCCTGGCCCAGCCTGGCATGGGGGCAGTGGTGGGTGTCAGGCAGCTGAGGCAGAGGCTGTGAGAGGTCCTGACTCTGCCCCAGGCCCTGGGTGCTGTCCTGCTGCCCTGGCTGTGCGGATGGAGACCAGGGGCTGAGCGACAGAGGAGGGGACCCTCTAGGTGGGGCCTGGTCAGGGAGAGGGCCGGGGGAGGGGGCATCCTTTCAGAATTCGTGATGGCCCTGCCCCCAGGCCTTCTGCCCAGGCTGTACCGGGGGAGCGGCACTCACCTCCCGTGCTCATTTCCTGGGGGCATTTTTCTAGGGAGGCAGAGAGAGTATGTGTGGTGATGGCGGGGGCTGAGGCCATTGTGGGCGAGAGGTCAGGGTAGAGGCCCCCCTGGCATGTGGGACGGTGTGTGTGTGAGCCAAAGTGTCAGTGTCAGACGTGCTTGACAAGAGGCTTGTGGGTGACAGGGGCTTGTGGCTTCTGTCTTTCCGGGGAGGCAGCTCGGACAAGCGGAGTCCCTTCCAGCGGCTCTTCCTCTCCCCACAGCCTGTGCCCTCCCCAAGCAGTCAGTGACTGGGGGTGTTGGGGACCATCTCTGGGGAGGTGGAGGGGCAGGTTTACTCACACACACACACACACACACACACGCTGTCCCCACTTTGGCGGTTGGCTCAGTGGGAGGAAGTGACTGAGCCTCCGGAGGAGGTCAGGGGCTCCTAGGAGACCAAGGAGGTGGGGATGTGACGTCTGGAGGACGCCAGGGCCCCCTGGGGAGAGGGGACCCCTGCCCCACTTTCCTGCCCTGAGGTCCTAGCACCCCCGATTAACCCTTTGCCCGCTGGGCCCGCAGCACCCCAGGCTCTTCCCGGGGGCCCTGCACAGCCTCTCATCTTGGGGACACTCTGGTTCCGCCCTCGGAAGCCGCTGAGCCTGGCCCTCCCCACAGACCTTCCTGTTTGTGGCGCCGTGTCTGTGTGTACCGGAGCACGGCCTCACGTGGTCTGAGGCCCTTTCCTGTCCCGTCTTGATCTCCATGGTGGTGCCCTTGCCCCGGATGAGGGAACTGAGGACAAGGAGGAGGAAGTGCTGGCCAGCGTCACCCCAGAGGCCTGATGGGGCAGAGCCCAGTGGGACCCGCCCCTCCTCGTTGCCGAGCCCCGGCCCCCAGAGCTGCTCGGGTCAGTGGGGCACAGGAGAGGGTCCTTGGGCCTCCAGCCTGGGTGGCGGGGCATGGCAGGACCAGGCTGGAGAGGAGAGGCAGGCGGCCGCCCCTCAGCGCCCCGAGCTCAATCCCACATGCTGGCCAGGCAACCGGTGGGGGCGCCTGCCTGCGCAGTGTCTGAGGGCTGTGTGACGGACTCATGGCCTCTGGAACCCTCACAACAGCCCTGGGATCAGGGGCAGGGAGCAGTACACATTCCCATTTTACAGGTGGGGAACCTGAGCACAGTTAAGCAGAGCAGGGAGGTGAAGTCACTCAGCTGGACCCGGGTGCAAGGGGCGGAGTCTAGAAATCTCGTCCTTTGAGGCAGAGTTGAAAGAAGGAAGGATGCTCAGATAGAGGAGGAGGACGGGAGAGAGGGAGGCCCACTCTTGCCCCCGCATCTGAGCCCCCTTCGCTTCCACCTTTGGCTTCTCTCTCTCTGTGACCTTGGCTCAGGCCCAGGCCCTCCCCCTTTTGGCCCTCAGTTTCCCCATCTGCACAGGACAGGAGGGTCTGGGAGCCCCTCTCAGCTCAGCCGGCAGGAGCGGGCCCGAGCTGGTTAACTCAGGGCCGGGCGCCGGCCCCAGCTGGTTAAGGGCGCCTGGTGGCAGGTGGGCCTTTGTGGCCGCGGGCTGGGGCTCACATGCTGGCCTTTGTCCCAGGCGAGGGGTGGGCGGGGGAGGCATGTTCTGTGGTCCATGGGGAGCCTTTCTCTTCCCTACAGCCCCCTCGAGGGCTGAGGGAGCAGCACTGTGTTCCCCCTTCCCCCCACACCCCGCAGCAGATGGTCCTGGCCACCCGGTCCCCTGACCCCAGCAGGCTGCCTTTGTTTCCTGTGGGGTTTCACCCTCGTCAGGAGGCCCTCCCTAAACAAATCAAGTGCGGCCCTAGGCTCAGAGGAACCTGCCCGCGGCTCTGTGCCCAGCTCGGGCTCCCAGGGACGGAATACCAGCCTGGGCCCTACTGCGGGACTCCCCCCCGCACCCCAATTACTTCGGGCTTACTCCTTGGCCCGTTTGGCCCGTGCATGCTCCAAACTCGAGAGAGTTCCACTCTCTGGTGGCTGTTTGGTGGCAGAAGTTTGCCAGGGAGCGGGGCAAAAAAGGCCTGCCTTATTTTTCAGGGTCCCTCGGGGGTGGTGTTGAAAACAGACGGGGCCGGGGCAGAGGTGACTGCAGCAAAGCAGGCAGGAGGTGACGAGGGGGCTGGACCACGGGGCGGCTCTGGAGGCTGGAGGGGAGAGGTCGCGTCCCGGGCGGTTTGGAGGTTGGGGGGAATTTGCTGACAGGCTGGGTGTGGGTGCGAGAGAAAGAGAGGGGACACGGTGATCCCCAGGGGTTGGGTCCCAGCAAGATGGTGAAGACCGAGGGAAGGGTGGGTCTGGGGGCGTTCGGGCATCAGTCTTGATGCACTGACGCCGAGGCGCCCACTGGGCCCCCGGGGAGAAGTCACGGCTGCAGGGGGATCTGAGAGCCGGGGAGAGGCCAGGTTGGAGGGGCGCACAGGCGACTCTCTGGCTTCTTGAGGGGGTTTGAAGCTGAGAGGCTGGATGGCATCACCGAGGGAGTGGATGGGATGGAAAAGAGGACCAGGGGCTGGGATTGAGCCAGCAACACTTTCCCCAGGGAGACTCAGGGACCCCAAGTCTTAGCCAAATCTGATGGAGACAGACCCCAGGGAGAGAGGCTCAGAAGGTGCACGCTGCCCAGGCCTTGCATGGGCAAGCCAGGTGCCAGGACAGGGAGATGGTTCAGACAGGCCTGTGCCCTCCAGCATGGCACTGTGTGGTGGGAGAGACCAGGGGATAGATTTGCATAACCTAGGGGTTGCTGTTACCATCAGGAGGGACTGGAGGCCGCGGGGCACATGGAAGGGGTGTCAGGGAAGGCTTCCTGGAGGAGGTGATGACTGAGCTGGGAGTTAAGGGGAGAGAAGAGGGCACAGCATGTGCAAAGGCTTGGAGGGATGTCTTCGTGGCATACTTGGGGAACTGAAAGAACTTCAGGTTTAAGAGCAGCCCTAGGGGTGAGGCAGGAAGTGATGAGAAAGGCTGCATCCGGCGCAGGGGCCAGGTGGCTCCTCATGGGGCACACTTGGGAGACTGGCCTTAATCCTAAGGGCAGCAGGGAGCCACAGAAGGTGTTAGTGGGGGTGGTGGGTATGTGTATTATCTGATTCTGGTTCTGACAGGAAAACAGATCTGAAGGAATGAGGCAAGGTCTTGCAATAATCCACTGAGAGATAACAGCGGCTCTCCGTGGGGAGACAGGCCTGGTTCCCTCTGCCTCTTCCTGTGCCCAGCTGTGGCTTCAGGCCTCTTGTGCCTCTGTTTCCCCTGATATACAAGAAACTGAGCCTAGCTTCACTGCCGACCCTTCCCTCTTCTTTCACACATTATCTCGCTTTGTGTCACAGCTACCACAATTCCCCATTTTACAGACGGGTAAACTGAGGCTGAAGGCAGAGGCTGTTCGGATCTGAAGGACTGATTTCTGGAAAGGAGGGAGAGGCCTGTGGATGAGCAGGGAGGGGCATTGCGGTCGGAGACCCAGAGCCTGGAGGGAGGACGGGGCGAGGCCGGGGCGGCCGGAGTGGCGGATGGGGTGTCGGGGGCTTAAACAGGTGGGGTCCTTTCTCCTTGGTCCTCCCTTGGAAGGGGGGTCAAAATTGCCCCAGGCCCTGGGCAGGGCAGCCTAGGGGTCAGAGGAGGCCCTGGATGTGGTCGGTGGACGGTGGGACCTGCTCCGGAGGGGGAGCCTCTGCACTCGCTGGGCCGGGCGTGGAGCGGGTGTGGGACCAGTACCCGGCTGGCATGTCTCCATCCTCCACGTGCCGCCTCTGAGGGTTGTCCTGTCTCTCTTCAGAGTGTGTGTTCAGTTTACTTAAGGTGTGCAGTGGCTCCCGCCCGCCCGGGGAGGTGGCGAGCTGAGGTCTGAGGCCTGTAGGTTCGAATCCCAGCTCGGCACTTGCTCACTCCACAGCTTCCGTGTGTCACTTAGCCTCCGTTTGCCATCTGTGAGGGGACAGAGCACAGCACCTGCCTCGAGGTCCAGCGAGGTTGTTGGGGCCAGGGCACATGAAAGCTCCCGGCGGGAGCAGCTCCAGTCCGGGAGAGCTGCAGCGGGTTGCGATGTAAATTTTCTGAGACGCGTCAGGGCCCCCGCACTTGCACGGGAGTCTGTGTGGCCGTGGGGGTTGGGACTGTCTCCCTAAGTGGTGTGGCATCCGGCGCGTGGGTCTGTCCACACAGCCTGTCTCCCAATGCAGTGTCTAGGGTTGTGAATATGTGACTGTGGAGGGCGAAGCGGGACTGCGATGTGTGTGTGAGATAGAAGAGGGTGTGTGCAGGGTGTGTGCCCGGCAGGGTCCTGGGGGAGCTGGTGTGTAGGGGCCGCGTGCGAGCGAGGCTGCTGAGCTGGTGGACACAGTGAAGCTGTGTGTCTACAGAAGCCGGGTTGTGTGTGTCGTTTGGGGGCAGGGTAGCGCAGAAAGTCATGTTGTCCTAAAGGAGTGTGTGACTGCGAGGGGCTGTGTGTCCGTCCCTGAAGGAGGACAGAGGGTGGGATGGGTGGCCCGCGGGGGCGTGGCTGTGGGGGGCAGTGGGCTGCCCTGGGACGGCCCTGGGCCCGCTGGGGTCCTGACGCCTCTCTCCTTCCCAGACGTTCATCTTCACAGACAGCCCGGACGAAGGCCTCCAGGAGAGACTGGGTAACTCTGGTGTGGGGGGGCCTCTCGGCTGTCACTGGGGAAAGCTGGGGTGGCTGTCCCCTGGCCTGGGGGCCCCTAGGAAACAGGGCTGTCCACCTTGGCATGTGGGGATTCCCCTTTGCCCAGGAGGGGCAGCTTCGTCCCTGGAAACGGGTGTGAGTGTGGGGAGGGGCTGTGCTGGACAAGACCCTGGACACGTGGCTGTCTGTGAGCCCTGCTCTGCATTCTCACTGTGGGCAGGGCTGGGCGGGGTCCCCTGACTTGTCCTCCCCTCGCCAGGGTCCCACCTTGTGGTCACCAACTGCTCTGCAGAGCACAGCCACCCCGCCCTGTCCTGCAAGATGGCTGCTGAGTTCGATGCCTTCTTGGCCAGCGGGCTGAGGTGAGCATGCTTGGGTCTCTTGCGGTAGGCGTGACCTTTGCCTCAGGCCAGTTCCTGAATGGGGTGCCGTGTCAAAAAGGGAAGTTCTCTGGGTCCCATGAATTTAATCATGTAGGGCCTCGGGACTCCAACCACCCATCCCCCTGGCAGGCAGGGTTCAGTGGGCTGGGCAGGCCTTCAAGTCCTGTCATTCACTGGCTGTGTGACCTTGCACAAGTGTCTTTACCTCTCTGAATCTTGAACCCCACCTATTAAGTGGGCACACCTTCCTTACAAGCTTACACGAGATCCTACCCGGCACTTAACAGGTACCTTAAACGTTAGGCCCCCCCCACCCGCACCCTGCAACTGTTTGTTGACTGACTATGGGGGCACAGGGGAACCCCCTCCAAGCTCACTATCCCCCCTTCCATCCCCACAGGTGGTTTTGCCACGTGGACGACGACAACTACGTGAACGCGCGGGCGCTGCTGAAGCTGCTAAAAGCCTTCCCGAGGACCCGCGACGTCTATATCGGCCGGCCCAGCCTGAACCGGCCCATCCACGCCTCCGAGCCGCGACCCCGCAACCGCACGGTGAGTCCCTCCGCTCCTCCTCCGCCCCTGGACAGCTGCCCCAGGGGCGGGGCCAGGAGGGGCGGGGCCAGGAGGGGGCGGGGCCAGTTCGGGGCGGGGTCAGTCCGGGGCAGGGTCAGCCTGGGGCGGGGCCAGGCGTAGGGCGGGGCGGGGGGCGCACCGGGGCGGGGCCGGGTTTTTGTGTTTCGCGTTTGGCCTCATTTCTGTGCGTTTGGCCCGTGGCTTTGCCTCTGATCCTCAGTCTCCTTCTCTCTGAAATGGGGAGACTGAAATGAAGCAGGTAAGGCACAGAAGCTGGCACATAGTGGGGCCTCCGTCACCGAGGAGCAGTGGCTTGTCCTGGTCCCACAGGCAGGGCTCCCAGCTACCTGTATGCTCATGCAGTTGTGCAGGTTGAGTACTGCTGGGCCAGATGTAAATGCCGCCGCCCGGTGTCCCCGAACACTCCTGTCGCCTAGGACCCTCCTCTCTCCGCCTCACTAACCAGCAGCTGGAGAGTGGACACGGGGCACAACAGGGGCCCAGAGCCCGCTTCAGCTCCAGACCTGAATGGACACTGATTAGGGTTGCCAGGTTTAGAAAACAAATAAACAAAAAACGAGGATATCAGTTACATTTGATTTTCAGATAAACAGTGAAGAATTTTTTAGTATAAATATGTTTCAGGTTCTCCCCCGGTCCCCGGGGCCCCCCAGGCTTCTGGTGTTGGGATGGCCCAGGCCCCCGGGGCTCCCTTGGCCCAGGGAAAGGGCAAGTTAGGGAGCCCCCTCTCTCGAGGCAGTGCCTGGAGCAAGAGCCGGCCCGCTGTGGGTTTCTCTCCCTCCCTCGGCCACCATCTGCTTCATTAGGAAAATCAAGAGCAGGGAACACCAAGCCTTAATTATCAGCAGCTAATCAGCCTCTGAGCCCTAATTAAACCCTCCTGGGCCCGGGGCTGTGTGTGTGAGCTGGCTTCCGGGTGAGCTGAGGTCCCCCAGGCTCCCGCCCCACCGCAGCCCTGGCCTTAGGGCTTGAGAACTCCGCTCTGGAGCCTGATCCCCTGGTTTCACACGCCAGCCCTGCCACCTCCTGGCTTTGTGACCTTGACTGAAGTCACCCCATCTCTCTGTGCCTCAGTTTGCTCATCTGTGAAATGGGTGATAACAGTCCTTACCTCATAGGGTGTGTGTGGTTGTGCACAAGGAAGAAATTAAGTGAGGTCATCTATCCAAGTGCTTGGAAAGGGACGTGGCATGTACCAGACACGAGTGAGTGTCAGTGATCAGGACCTGACTCAGCGCAGCCTTCATCTCCCAGCCTGTTCCTGGGCAGGCTCAGCGCCCTGCTGGGCACACCCAGGCCCCGCCCCGCAACGTGCCTGGGTGCCATGCATCCCACCGTGGGTGGGATCCCAGGACTCTGCCCCAAAGTGTCCCGGCCTGTTGAGACCCTGGGGTCCCCCAGCAAAGGGGGCAAGACATCCACTTTGGGGTCATTCCTGGCTCTGGGCCCTCGGGCAAGTGACCTCACTTCTGGACACCTGGCTCACCTCATCTGCGGCACAGCCCTTAGCCTGGGGCTCGGCACAGTCAGTGCCCAGGTTAGCGCCTGTATTGTTACTGCTTTTGTTACAGTATTTATCCGGGAGCGGAGGCCCTGCACTCATTCATTCATTCACACGCACTTATGGGGCACCTCCTGTGTGCCAGGTCCTCAGGAACCCATTCATTCTGCCGTGTTGAGCCCCGACCTCTCTCTAAGAAGGCAGAGTTTCCAGAAGTAAGCTCATGGAGGTCTTAAGGAGGAGGACACACCCCCAGGCCAGTAGCATCTTCGGCTTTCAGAACTGGAGCACGTGTTCACAGTTGACATACCTGAGGCCCAGAGAGGGGCGGTGACTGTCTCAAGGTTGCACAGCTGTGCAGTGGAGGAGGCGGGGGCCCCAGAGTCAGGCTTCCCAACTCCCTGCCCAGGGCTCATCTCACTGCTGCACCATGGGGGATAACCCAGACCGTGCAACGTGCATCAATGAAGCACCAGCTGTGTACTTGGGAGAAGGTAACCTCAGGGAATTCGTTCCATTAAGAGATGGTGCAGCTGAAAGGGTACAGTGCTTCCCAAAAAAAGCTTTAGAGAAATCTAGGGTGAATTCCCGGGTCCTCCCAGAGGAGGGGGCGAGGCCCAGGGTTGTGGTGATGTTGGGCAGAGGCAGAGAGTTGTTTAAACTGCAGAGGGCTGTTATTGGTTCCTGTAATTGAGATGTCAAGGGGTTTGCTGGCCTCAGGGGCTCACAGGCCTGTCTGTCCTTCTCTCTTTACTCCTTCTGAGGCCTTGTTCTCTCCTTTTGCAGAAAAGCTTTCCTGGTCCCAGGAGTTGGGAGTGGTGAGGCCGGTGGACGTGGCCATGTGGTCCCTGGCCTGGTGACCCTGGAGAGAGCATCTCTTTCTCACAATTAGCCTATAGAGCTCAGGGAAGAACTCGGATTGGCTGGCCTAAGTCATGTGCCTCTCGCTGAGCCAATCACTGCATCAAGGGGTGTGGCTTTGTGATCCTCATTCCTGGGGCACCTGCCCACCTCTGTCCTAGGGGGGCAGGGCCCTGTTTGGGCAGCCCCTGCTGAACCACATGGGCTGAGGCAGAGACACTTCTCTGGGGAAAGGGGTAAGGTGTGCTAGGCTGACAGATACAACACACGTCCTCTTTAACCGGAATCCAGCCAGATTGGGGTCTCACTGGTGATGCCATCAAACTTAATTAGCTACGTGACTTTGGGCCTCAATTTCTTTCTCTGTCAAATGGGCATAAGAATGTCAGACTGCAGAAGGACTCTAGTGAGATGTGAAATAAAGAGCTTTGGAGCCGTGCTGACTGGGGGTGAGAGGTGGCCAGGCTGTTGCCCCCACCCGCCCCACCCCAGGCTCACTCCACCCCTTGGCCCTCCCTTCCTCTCCCCCCAGAGGCTGGTACAGTTCTGGTTCGCCACTGGGGGTGCCGGCTTCTGCATCAACCGCAAACTAGCTTTGAAGATGGCCCCATGGGCCAGGTAAGTGGGGACTGGGGGTGGAGTTGGCTGGTGTGTGTGGGGCCTTTGCTGCAGGAAGGGCTTGAGAGCAAGCTCAGGAGAAACTACCCCTTATTCACGCTGGGTCACGGAGGTACCCATTGGTGAGCGAGGGCCTGCCCCCTGCCCTCGGGGTGCCCTGCCTAGGGCGCTCTGCCACACACAGGCGGGTTGTGTACGCTCTGGAGCCTCAGTGCCCCCATCTGTAAAATGGACCTGAGAAGACACAACTTGTGGTTGTTCAAGGAGAAAAAGTCTGGGCTGGCACCTGGTGGGCGCCAGGCAAATGTTAGGTCCTGTTCGCAGCCCTCTTCTCACTGCTCATTGGCACAGGGAAGTGAAGGCTGTGTAGTGGTACTCGGGAGGGAGGAGGAGGGAAGGCTTCCTGGAGGAGGTGGCATTTGAGCTGCAGTGACCTTAGTAAGCTCCAGATTGAGGGAGATCATAGAGAGCGTGGAAGCCCTCAGTGTGGGGTTGGGGGCACCGGTATTCTAGAGAGGAAGTGGCAAAGGCCTGGCCTCTCGATGTCTGCCTGGACAGGCTATTATTATTATTACTATTATTAACAGCAACATCAGCGTCACCACCTTGTATTGAGGGTTGACTCTGAGCCAGGCTGTGCTCCACCAAGGGTGTCACAGCCTCTGAGGGGGTAGGTGGTCTTGGCTTGCTGCTATAGCTGAGGAAACCGAGGCTCTGAGAAGTTAAGCGAGTGACTGGTCCCAGGTCACCCAGGTCCAAGGTCACTCAGCCGCTGGTTTGGCCCCAAGACCTGCGTGCTTCGCCTTTGCACCAGCCTGCGCTGCCCTGCCCTGGGTGGGAGGGGTCCTCCGGGGGATTCGTGCCCTGCGTGGGAGCAGGAATGCTGTCTTAGCGCATGTTGACCTCAGGTGTGTACACGTGATGGGGTCTGCCCTGGGCCTGGGGTCTTCTGCCCGCCTCTGGGGCACCTTTGTGTGAGTTAGAAAAAGGCACCTCGTGTGGGCAGATGCAGCTGGGGAGGGCAGTGAAGGTGGGTTTCCTCACCCCCTCGGCCCCTCGGCCAGCCGTCCTGGGCAGCAGCGGGGAGACTGCCCAGTCAGGCCCCCAGGGGTGTTAACGCTCTCAGTGCAGTCAAGTGATGTCCTTGCCTGGGACACTGTCCTCCCCCCTCGACTCCTGGCTCATCCTGCAGGACTCTTTATAGACTGCCACTGTCACAATTAAATACAAAGCAAATCGAAAGGCTGCCACCTCCTCTGGGAAGCCCGCCTTCCTTCCCTGTGTCCCTCAGGCCTCTGCTTCCCTCTGACTTAGCGCCAGTCCTCCTCTGAAACGACCTGCTCGTCTGTCTGTCTCCCTCCAGAAGGGGGGCTGCTGTTGATGGCACGAAGTGTTTCTTCTCATCTCTGTGTCCTCAGCCCTAGCTGGTATCTGGCACTAGGCAGATACTCCAGCTGAGCAATGAATGAAGGAGTGAGTGAATGAATGAAAAGGAAGGGAGGTATACATATGTCCCCATAAATAAAGGGCTTCACCTCATCAGCCCTCCTGTTAATCCTCACATCAGCCCTGGGAGGGCAGGGCTATCATGCCCATTTCACAGAAGAGGAAACTGAGGTTCCCCGAATTCGTGACTTGCTGAGGTCCCACAGTATGCAAGAGGCAGATGCTAGAGCCCAGCTCTGGTCTGCAGTTGGCCAGGATGGAGGGTGGGCCTTCTGGGGGCCAGGGAGGGTTCTAGGTGTGGAGGTCCTGGGCCAGTGGCCACAGCGCGGCTCTGTCCCTCAGTGGCCCCCGCTTCGTGGACACGTCTGCGCTCATCCGGCTGCCTGACGACTGCACTGTGGGCTACATCGTTGAGTGCAAGCTGGGCGGCCGCCTGCAGCCCAGCCCCCTCTTCCACTCCCACCTGGAGACCCTGCAGCTGCTGGGGGCGGCCCAGCTCCCGGAGCAGGTGAGCTGGCCTTGGGGCAGGTGGCAGTGGGGGAGGCGCGTGTGTGGGCTATCCCCTATTCATGGGGAAACTGAGGCCCAGGGTGGCAAAGGACCCCCTTCAGGTCCTTAAGGTCAGTGACTCAGCCCTCTCCACCTTTAACCCTCAAGGGCTGGCATTTGTGATGCTAAAATTCTTTGCTCTGCTTCCTGAATTCCAGCTGGAAGGACCTGCACAGACAGATGAAGCTTGTCCTCAGGTTCACGCCACCCTGGTCCCCTCCCCCCGTACCTCCTGTCCCTCTCTCCAATCTTCAGTCCTCCATCCCCCCTACATCCCTCTGAAGGGGCCAGCCTGCCCTTTCCAGCAGTGTCGGGCAGCAGCCCCCTCCTGCATCAAACCTCACCTGTCCGCTGCTCGCTGCTGTCCTTCTAAGCCGGGTGTTTCTGGGAAGGACCGGGTCTTCAGTGAGGTCTCTCAGGCTTAATGTCAGGCTGGGGGAGGGGTGGGGCCCCATCCCACCTGGCAGGGAATGACTCTGCCGAGGCCCACCTGGCGTTGCCTTGCGGATGCCGCTTGTGGGTTTGCAGCCCTGTAGATGGTCCCGGCTGGGAAGCCCCTGGGATCTTCCGCCCAACCATGTGAGTCAGAACTCTTTTGGCTGCCGGCGACAGAGAGGCGTCACAGACTGGTTAAACCAAAAAGGACCTTTATGGGCCCGCATACCTGAGAAGCCCAGGGCTTGGCTTGACTTGCCAGATCCAGCTGGGTCTGGGTGCTCAGACCGTCCCCTCTCCCTCTGCCCACCCCCCTCCCCCGCCGCACTCTCAGGAAGGCTTGCCCGTCACGCTCGCCAGGCTTGGAACTGAGGTTGTGGGGTTGGTCCTGTTGGGACCTCGGGGCACGAAGCCAGGAAAGCGTGGCGGATTTGGGGTAGCCAAGCCCAGGGCACCCTGATGATTGGGGTTTTCAGAGCACCCGCTGTGCCAGGCACCGCACTGGGGGCCTTATCTTCTTTAGCTGTCTGGCTCCTCACGACATGCACCCGAGGTGGATACTATACCCATTCTACAGATGGGGAAACTGAGGCCCAGAGCGTGGGCCTAACCACGACACACAGCTGGTACAGGGCAGCGGAGGATTTGAACCCTGGTTGGGTGGCCCCTCAGCCCACAGGCTTTAACCACTGTGCTTGACTGCCACTCAGCTGGGGTCATTATCCCGCGTCCTCATTGCCTGCGGAGCAGCCTGGCGCTCTGGGTGGGGAGAGAGTGGCCAAAACCCCTCCGAGTTTCAGGAAACCTCCTTCTAGGCCAGAACTTCCTGGAAAGGTGCCTTCCCTCTTGAATTGTCCCAGCCTCCAGGGTGGGCTGGACTGTGGGGCACAGATGGGGTTTGGGCATGAACATGCTCCACAGGCTTCGAATGCCTCGGGGATGGGCAGTGACGCACTCCCGGCTGAGGAGTTTTCGGCACAGAGACAGGGCTTCCTGTGCCCTCACAATGCCTGTGTGGCCTTCCCTGCTGCCTGCAAACGCTGTCCCCTTGTGGGGTCCCCGGGGGACGCCTCCCCACCTTCTTTCTCTTTTCTGCTTCTCCTTGCCCAGGTCACCCTCAGCTATGGCGTCTTTGAGGGGAAGCTCAACGTCATTAAGCTACAGGGCCCCTTCTCCCCCGAGGAGGACCCCTCCAGGTGGGTCTGGGGGCTGAAACTGTAGGATGGGAGGAGTGGGGGCTGAGTCCAGGCATCTGAGGATGGGGGTGCCAGGAGGCGGGAAAGAGAGAGCGCCTGGTGGCTGACAGCACAGCGCTGGCAGTGGAGGGAGTGGATTTCAGTCTCTGCTCAGCCACTGGCTAGCTGGGTGACCTTGGGGGAGTGCCTGGCTCTCTCTGGGCCTCAGTCTCCCCATCTGGAACACAGGGAGGCTGAGCATTGTGGAGCTGAAGGGCTCTCCCAGCCCTGATGCCCTGGGATTCTTCAGAAACCGCTGGAAGACTGAAATGTCTTCACTGAGGGAAGGAGGCCTCTCTGATGGAGGAGCTTCAGGTGCTGATGGGGAGTTTTTATTTGATCTTCGTGGGCTCTTTGCTTTCTTGATTCCTTCTTCAATGGTTCTTTTTGGTGGGTAGAGGGGCAATGGGGGCTAAGATGCCACCCAGGCACCTTCTGGGTTGCCCCCAAGCTGGCCACAGGGAGATTAGAGCTGTTTAGCTCAGCCCCCCATTGCTGTAGAGCAGCTTGGAGCACAGCCTGTGACACACTGTAGCAGGAGTGACCAAGACCTGCTCACGAAGTAAAGGAAGCCAGTGTGACTGAATGAGGGAGGAGGGTGGTGTCAAATTCAGTTGGGGACATGGCAGGGGACCCCCTCCACACGGCCCTATAGGCTCTGTCTGGACTTTGGATTTGCCTGAAGTATGTAACCCTGGGGGAACCAGGACTCCTGGTGTTGGAGTTCTGCAGAGCTGTCCTGGGGCAGAAGGCTCACAACTATTTCAAGGGCCCTGGGGCCAAGGCTATGTTGAACAGGCTGGACATTACAAGGAGACAGGGTTTGGCTCATTATAGGAAAAAATATTCAAATTTCCAAGATGAAAGGAGCTGCCTTCTAATGGGGTGAGCTCCCCATCAGTGGAGGTGTGCAAGCTATGGCTATACTGCCAAGAGGTTTGAGAAGTGATGTTAAGTTCTCTCTAAGCCTGAAGATTCTAGAAGCCATAGGTTCCTGCCTAATGAGGCTGGAGCCAAACGGGGACTCAGATGTGTGTGGTCAGATGATCTGGCCTCAGCTGAGGTCTCTTCATGGCTTCTCTGGCCTTTGAAGTCTCTCTAAACCGGTGGTTCTCAACCTGAGGCCGTTTTGCCCCCTAAGGGGCATTAGCAATGTCTGGAGACATTTTTTATTGTTACGACTTGGCGGGTGCTCCTGGCATCTAGTGGGTAGAGTTCAGGGATGCTGCCAGACATCCTACAATGCACAGGACAGCCCCATGGCAAACAGTGATCTGGCCCCGAGTGTCAGCAGTGCTCAGGTGGAGGAAACCTGCTCCAAACCGTCCCTGTGATGTGCAGCCCTAGGGGCCCGTGGGGGCGAGGACGGGAGTGGGACTGGCTGTCTTGTCCATTTCTGGTCTCTCCGCAGGTTTCGCTCCCTCCATTGTCTCCTCTACCCAGATACTCCCTGGTGCCCACAGCTGGTGGCCCGATGAAGCCTCAACTGCTGGGCTGAGGTCTCTGGTTGTCCTTTGCCTCCCCAGGCAGCCCTGAGGGCCTGTGGCAAGCGCCCTGGGGTGGGCAGTCCCTGGCAGGGCCTCCGAGTGGTGGGCAAGCCGAGGATTGGATGGTGGCTGGTGGTGAAGACATCTCAAGCTCTGGGAGGTGGGTTGGACAGCGCAGGGACAGGTGAGGGCCAGAGAGGTCCCAGGGGCTGGGCGTCCCTGGGCCTTGGGTGGCTCAACTGAACCAGCCCCTTGAGCGGGGCTGGGGCTCCAGAGTCCTAACCCTCCAGAGCATCTCACGGGCCCCTGGGTGGGGTCTGGCCTCTGCTCCCAGCTCTCGTCTCTGAGTCATTCCCCTGGGGTCAAGCACTGGGCCCCCCACCCCTGGCTTCCTTGGCTGGATCCCCAACCACTGAGGGGAGCCAGATGGAATAATGGCAGGACCCAGGGCCTGCGGCAGCTTCTGTCGTTGCTGACCAGTCTCCAGCTCCTTGCTCCCCATGCCTTGCTAGCACAACCCAATTTCGTTTGAAGCATCAGCATGCCCAGAATCAGATGATGACTCAGTGGGTCCCAGAAAATCACGATGATCCTTTTGCTCATTTTCCCAGCCTCCCTTGCTGTTAGGCACTACCAGCTCTGGCCAGACTCTGTCTGTTAGTGTGAGCTGAGCAAAGCCAATAGAGAAGCTTCTGGGGAAGGTTTTGCGGTCCCTACCCCATCTTCCTGCTGTGAATGTGAGTGTGATGTCTGGATCTGGGGCAGCCACCTTGCTGCCGTGAAGGAAAGGCCAAGATACTCATCTGCAGCTGTCCCTTTCAGCATCTGGTTCTGTAAGAAAATTAAACCTTTATTTGTTGAAGCTGCTTGGGGTCCAGTTTCCTGTTACCTGCAGCTGCAGGGTCCTGACTGGGGCAGCATCTTTGATCTGTCTGTCACAGTGGGGATGGTGGTCACTTTTAGGGGTGTTGCCCATTCTGTGGATGAGAAGAGGAACACCAGCTTCATGGGTTGCTATGTGGGTGAAGTGATGAAGTGTTTGTAACGAGCACAGCACAGAGCTGGCACGGAGAAAGGAGGGAGTCAGTGAACGGTGACTGTTAGTGTGTGCTTGTGTCGCAGTGTGCCAGGTGTGTGAGGGTGTGTGCGTGTGTGTGGCGTGTACCTTCCTACGCGTGTCTATGCATAAGGATGCGTGTGTGGCGTGTGTGTTTGCGCCTATTACACATATGTGCATATGTACATGTGTGTGAGTACGTGTGCCATGAGGCGCTGGTGGGCTGGGAGCTGTTCCTCCTTTCCTCTGCCCTCAGGGCCTTGTGGGGGCGGTCAAAGAACCAGGGAAGGCAGGATGGAGGCTGGGAGCTGAGGGATTCAGCCTCTGGTGTCGGATAAAGGGGCGAGTTGACAGCCAAGGTAGGAGCTGAAGAAATGAGAGCGTTCTTGGGATTTCAGGTCCCAGAGAGGTTGGGTGAATGAATGAAAGTGATGTTGGTGAAATTTCAGGTCTGGTGGTGCATGGGGGGAGGGTTAGCGATGGGCGGTCTCTTCTCCCCGCCTCCTTCATGCCCAGTGAGGTTGGAAGTTGGGGTTACAGCTGGGCTCGTGGCTGGGGGGAGGGGCTCTGACCAAGGCAGCCGGAGCTGGGGGCTGCTCTGGAGCACGTCCCCTAGCCCTTGAAGGACCTTGTCCCGGCCGCACCTCTGTCTGGGACAATGGAACCGTGGATCACCAGAGTCTCAGCCCTTGTTTTCCAGGAGGAACTTGAGGCTCAGAGAGGGACCACCACGTGCCTGTGGTCACACAGCGGGTCAGCTGTAGAGCTGGGCTGCTTGGGCTCTTCCAAAGCCCCCCTTTCTTTCTGGGCTGACCTACTGCTGGGTGTGTGGGACGCGAGCCCAGTGGGGTGGCCCCTGGCCCTGCAGCCAGTGAGGGAGGGAATGGCATGCACCCCAGCTGCTGTCCTGTCCTCCCCACCCTGGACATGGGAGGCTGCCGGCCAGCCTGCTTTTAGAAGCAGCAGCAGATTTGCGGGTTGTTCCCAGATCCTGAGGGTCGGGTGGAGGGAACAGGACTCGGGCCATCTGCTGCCTCCATTGTCCCAGAATAGCTCTGGTTGGGAGAGGGAGCAGAGTCAGCAAGGGTGGGAGTTGGGAGGGAGGAAGGAGGGAGTCCGGGTTTAACCCTTCGTGAGTCTGCATGAGAGGGTGTGTGTGAAGCTGCGTGCAGTCTGTGCTAAGGTCACCCTTGTGGGCCCCACAGGTAGGGGCTGGGGGGGGGGTCAATGTTGGATCACCCTGTCTTGGCCTTGCTATGCCCCTTGGGCAAGTGTTGTTCCCATTTTGCAGATTAGGAAACTGAGGCACAGAGAGGGAGAAGGCCTGTGGTCCAGGTCACAGGGCTTATAGGTGGCAGAGCCAAGATTTGACCTGCAGAGGTCATCTCAGTGTGGGACGACTCTGCAGGGCTGGAGAGCCTCGCTGGGCCTGGGCTCTGTGCCCTTGGGCAGGTGACTTCACTGTTCACCGGGCTTACCTGTAAAATTGGCACAATGACTTCGGCAGATTGAAGTCGTATCGAGACACCGCACAGAGAGCTCCTGGCACGGGTAGCTGCTCGATAGCAATACCTCCCTGCTGTCTCTGAGCTCAGTGTTCCCAGCTGTAAAAGGGGTGGACTGGCCACTGCCTCCGCCCCACCAGCCAGGTCCGAGCCATTGCCAGTCTCACCCGCGGTACCACAGCAGCCCCCTCACTGCCTCCCCTCAGGCCCCTCCCTCTTGCTCACTGGCACCAGCCACATGGGTCTCCTTGTTCCTCCTGGCGGGTGCCCAGGTTCTCTACATGTACCAGCTCTTCCCTCTCCCTGGGATACACCCCCATTTCTGCATGGCTGGCTTGTTCTTGTCAAGCTCCATTGTCCTCTCCTAGGGAGGCCCCCCCCCCCCGATCACCCGTCACAAAGCAGCCACCTGACAGGGGTCACTGTCCGTCATCTCACTCCGTGGGAGCTTGTGCATAGCTCTAACCCTCACAGGCAGGCACGGCTCTTGTTGGTGCATCAGCTTACTCGTGTGTGTGTTTGTTGCTGCCCCCATCTGACTCTCGGCTCCATGAGCCCAGGGACGTGTCGCTTCTGCTCACTGCGACTCTCTGCCTGGCGCACAGCAGATGCTCAACAGATATTTGTGGGATGAATAGAGAAGCGAGTGAATGGGTTTCTCAGAGCTTCCAGCTCTGTCAGTTCTAAGATTCTACAAAAGGTGCTGAAACCACTGGGCGCAAGGTGACTGGGGAGCTTCAAAATGGAGGGATCGGGCTGGGGGCACTGCTGATTTTCAGTCTCACCCTAAAAGGGAACGTCAGACTAAGAGCTCCTGATAGCATGTGCTGGAAGGACACAGCGCCGCCCAGGAATATTGCCCAAATATTGACCCTACACAGATCAACCCTTTGATCTAAATCCCAGTTTCCAGGAAATAGGGGGGACAGTGGAACATGTTAAATGACACCATGAGGGTTCAACCCACCAAATTGACAATGAGGACAATTCTACAGGACAAAGGACCTGGTTTCTTCAACACGTAAAATGACATAAGGAAGGAAGGGAGGAAGGACTGCCAGAGATTAAATGAGATTTAAGAGACAGAGCAACGCAATGCAAGGCATCGACCTTATTTAGATCCTGATTCATATAAAGGGACCCTAAGAAGATATTCTTGAGAAAAATGAGGAAATTTGAACATGGACTTTGTATTAAATGGTATTAAGAAATCGTTAATTTTGTTAGGGGTGATAATGATATTGAGGGTTTTTTTTTTCTATAGAAATCTTCTATGTAAGAGACATATTCTGAAGTATTTATGGGTGAAATGATGTAACACCTAGAATTTTCTTTGAAAAGGTGCTTGAGGAGAGGAATGAGATGAGTGGCAGAATGAGATGGTTGTTGAAGCTGGGGGAGGGGCACATGGGTTCATGATGCTCTTCCTTTTACTTTGGTGTGTGTTTGAAAATTTCCCTAATAAAAAGTAAGATTAAATAAATAAAGAGGGTCTGTGGATATTCCACGTTGCTGGCCATGGCCCTCCCCCTTCCCCTGTTCCCTTCTCCCTCCCCCTGCCCCGCCTCCATGCCCCACATTCAGGCCCAGAGAACATCTGTTCTCATCAGCCACGGCTGTCCTGACTCCACTTCCTGCTCTCCCCAAACACCCAGAGAAAGGAGAGGCAGACCTTGACAGGAAGCTGGCCCCTGCCTGGTTTGCATTTTGCTTCTTACTTGATTTCTCTGAGGCCCACACGGATTTCTTTTAGTTCTGAGTGCTTGTCCCAGCTGCTTAGTATACCCAGCAGCACTTTCCTTGGGCACAGTCCTTGGGCGCATTCTTTGCCCACTTGCCACTCCCCCTAGTCATCCATCCAGAGGAATTCACTGCTCACCTCCTCTGGGGGTGGGGTTCCTGTGTTTGAGGCTGCACAGGGGAATCTGGTGCAAGCCCCACCCTCCATGAGGAGGTCAGAAGTAGCAGAAGGCATCACACGTTGCCTTGCAGATGAGGCTAGGGAGACCCTAAGGAAAGATACAAATGTTAGTTATGGTTATGAGTACAACTGTTTTCAAGTACCTGTGTATCTCATCTTGGGGGACAAAGGTGAAGTGTGAACCTGGCACAGTGTCCACCTAAAACAGAGGCAGTACTCTCCCTGCTTCCCCCCCTGCATCTCCTCCTGAATGACTTTGTAAACTCCTCCCGGAGCAGAGACCCTGCTCAGTGCACCTCTGTGCCTCACATTATCTGGCACAGGTCTGGGCACACAGCAGACACTTTATGAAGATCAATGACTAGGTGAGTGAGTCAACCTCAGGCCAGTACCAAGCTGGCTGTATTAGAATCACAGTGCTTGGAAAAACAGACTTCAGGGCTCCACCTTAGATCCTCAGAACCCAAGTCCCCAAAGAAGGGGCCAGGGAATCTGTACTTTTAGCTGGTTCCCCAAGAGGCTCTTAAGTTGCTGCTGGGTTAGAGAAAAAGGTGGGAGTTGAGGCGAGTTCAGCACCATGGACAGAACCCTCACGGCTTCCTGTCTTCTCTCCTTCCTGGGACCAATTGGGGCAGGGGCGTTCATGGTCTAACCCTGCCCAGGTGACACCTGTGGCCTTGGCCCCCATGTGACAACAGCTCTCTTCTGTGCTTCAGGAGCGAGTTTCGGGGCAGGCATTGGTCCTGCTGCGGGAGATAGCTCTGACTCTGCACAGGGAGGGGTGGTGTAATAAATATCCTTTCCACTTCTTTTATAAGTTGTAAACGACCCCCATACTGTGCAGGCAGCAAAGCATGAAGCCTGAGCCGGCGTGAACAAATTAATCCCCCAAACATGGTTGGAGCACCTCCTGTGTTCAAGGGCTGTGCTGGCAGCCAAGGGGCACGTGGGGAGGAGAGAGATACGGCTGCCGCCCCAAGGAACCCGCAGCTTGTCAAACACAGTTCAGTGATTGTTAGAAAGGAGTGTGGGCTTGAAGATAACCAGACCCTGAGTCAGAGAGTGTGCACACTGGAGAGGCAGCCAGGGGAGTGGAGAGAACAGACTTTTGATGGCAAAGGCTTCCTGGGTTTGAGACGTGGCCCTCACACTGTTTAGCTGTGTGGTGTGCTTAGCTCTCAGAGGCTCAGTTCCTAATCTGAGAAATGGGAGTGACTATATCCCCATGCCCCAGGGCACTTGTAAGGATAGTGCTCACTCAGCCCAGTGCCAAGGACGCAGCCCCAGCACCATTCATTCCCTCAAAGGCTCCACATTTATGCTGGGCATGGTGCCAGATGCCGTGAACAAGACGGATGAGAGCTGGTGCCCAGGGACCTTATACGGGTGAGCAGCGCAGGGGCGGCTCTTCCACTGCTCCTCCTGGCCCCCAGCTGGACTACATTTCCAGCCTCCCTTGCAGGGAGGGTGGCCATGTGACTGAGTTCTGGCTGATGAATGTGCCCCACTTGCACTCGATCTCTCTCTGTCCTCATCGCTGGCTGGAAGAGAGGACTCCGGGTCAGGGGAGGGCGGAGCCTGGAGACTCCACTTGTGTTGAGTTGAGCCCCTGGGTTTTGGGGTGTTGGTTACGGTGCTCAGCCTAACCTGACTAATACAGGGAGACACAAGAAACAGTAAGCAAACAGCAGGAGCTCCAGAGAATGATGGAGTGACGAGGGACATACGCAGGAAGGAGACAGTGGAGATCTTTGGGGGATGCATTTTGGATTTCTTTTAAAATTCTTCTAAGCTTAACTAATAAACCTTTAACCCCTCAATGGTCCTGGTCTGAAATTCTCCTGCTTTGGCCATATAACTTCCTTCTCAAGCCTCTTGAAACCCTGTCTTGAGTGATATATAAGTCACTCATTGACTCTAGACTTCATTTCAAGGGCCCGCTGATCAGGTTTGTCTTTAATTTGGCCATGCTGGGTCGGAAACCTACCCCTTCTTGCTTTGTAGCTCCAGCGACCTTTCTCTTTCCCACCCATATCCTCGCCTTCCCGGTCAAGAGTGGACCTATGTTCCCGTCTCTCCAGCCCACTGAGCCCCCAGCTTGGTTCATCATTCAGGTGAAAGTATCTTCGTGCCTTTAATGACTTTCTAGAGGCAGGATGCAAACCACAAGAGTGAAAACACCCAATTTACCGGTTGATTTGCAAGAGACATTTATATAGTCCAAATCTATTTTGTTTGTATCTGATTACTTTTAAATTAAAATTAAGTAAATTCCAATACATAAGTAATGTGTCTCTTGTCCCATTTACCCATTACTGCCTAACAAACTACCCCAAAACTTAGTGGCTTAAAACAGCGACACCACTTACTTTGCTCATGAATCTGCTAATCTGGGCAGAGCTGGGCAGGACAAATCGTCCGGGGCTAGGGTCATCTGAAGGCTCTCTCATGCGTCTGGCACCTGGCTGGGGAAGCCTCTGATTGCTGGCCTTGTTCTCTGTCTCCGTGAGTCTCTCTGGGATGATGTGGTGGGGCAGCTGGGCTTCTTGCATGTATCTTAGCTTAGGGTTCCCAGCCCCGAGAGCCAGGTGGAAGCTGGACCACCTCTTAGGACCCAGCCCAGGAAGTCAGGCAGCATCACTTCATTAGAGCTATTAAAAATTCATTAAAGCATTAAAAATTATGTTAAAATATGTGTAACATGAAATTTGCCATTTTGACCATTTTTAAGTGTACAATTCAGTGGCATTAATTACATTCACAATATTGTGCAGCCACCACTAAAACTTTTTCATAATGTTTAAGCGGAATGTTTTCAAGGTTCATCCAAGTTGTAGCAATGGTGTATCAGAACTCCATTCCTTTTTATGGCTGCATACTCTTCCATTGTATGTATATGTCGCATTGTGCTTATCCATTCATCCATCCATGGACACTGGGGTCGCTTCCACCTTTTGGCTGTTGTGAATAATGCTGCTATGAACACAGGTTTATAAATATCTGTTCGCATCCCTGCTTTCAGCTCTTTTGGGCAGACACCCAGGAGTGGAATTGTTGGACTGTATGGTAATTCTGTGTTTCATTTTTTTTGAGGAACTTCCCTGTTGTTTTCCACAGCAGCTGCACTATTTTGCATTCCCATAACAGTGCACAAGGCTTCCAATTTCTCCATATCCTAACCAAAACATATTTTCTGTTTTTTTTTTGTTTTTAATAACAGTCATCCTAATGGGTGTGAAGTGGTATCTCATTGTGGTTTTGATTTGCATCCCCCTAATGATTAGTGATATTGAGCATCTTTTCACTTGCTTATGGGCTATTTGTATAACTTCTCTGGAGAAATGTCTTTTCAAGTCCTGTTCCCAGTTGTTTTTTTTAAAGATGGGCCCCGAGCTAACATCTGTTGCCTGTCTTTTTTTTTCCTCTTCTTCTTCTCCCCAAAGCCCCCCCAGTACATAGCTGTATATTTTAGTTGTGGGTCCTTCTAGTTGTGGCATGTGGGACGCCGCCTCAGCGTGGCCTGATGAGTGGTGCCATGTCCTCACCCAGGATCTGAACCGGCAAAACCCTGGGCCGCGGAAGTGGAGCGAATGAACTTAACCACTCGGCCACTGGGTGGGCCCCAGCTGTTTCTAGTTTTTAATTGGGTTATTTTTTGTTATTGATGCATCCTCATTCTTTTTTACAGCCATGTCATTTCAAAGAATAGCTATAGCGTTTTTTATTAACCGGCTGTCTGTTGATGGATATTCAGGTTGCGTCCCATCGTGTGCCCTTCCAACAATGCTACAGTGAATTTTCTCCTGCACACGTTATCGTGCTTACGGGTGAGTGTGTTGGATGATAAATTCCTAACAGTGGGATTGGTGAATTACAGAGAAGGTGCATTTATCGTTTAGGTAGATATTGTCCGGTTGCCCTTGAGAGAAGGTATACTGACTTATCTTCCCTGTAGTCATGTAAGAGAGGAAGGCACCGCTTTACAACTAACACACATGTCTCAGCATTGTGCCAAAGATTTCTTCTTCCTTGGGGATGCTAATCTGACATTTCCTAATACCGATTAAAACATCGGCCTCACACTACATTCTGTTAAGGGATTTGCAACTTAATTGCATTTGTTCATGAAACAGAATTAATACTGAATAACTTGCCGTCAACAGAACTAATTTTGACCCTGTGCTATGACAAATCTATTCATGTTTTGTGTTTTAAAAATCTGTTCCAAGTTAAAAAAAAAAAGCTGCTACTTGAGTACCATTAAACGGATATAAAAAAATGAGACTCAATCTCTGTGTGGACGCCAACCTTTCCAAATAGGACAAAATTTATTTTTATCAATTCTTTCCCAGAGGTATGGCCATGGAAATTCACGACTGGAAATTCTCTTATCAGTAGTATCTGACAAGGTAATGGAACAATGCTCAATCGAGTATTAACTCAACCCGCGTGTTCTAGGCTACGTGTGCATTTAGAAGCAAACAGCACCCTTTACGAAGCTCACACCAAACCACTCACCCCTCCAATTTCTAACAAGAGAGTAACTGAGAATTGTTATGGGCAAATCAGGATCCAGGTAAACCAGAGAAACAGGTTATAACCACGTTAACTATGTTATGTTAATCCACGTCCATCATTAACTAATCACCGTTTTCAAGAAGGGGAGTTCCGTTTTAGGGGAGAAAGTTCCCATAAATGAAGAACAAACTCGAAAATGAAGTCAGGACAGCACATTCTGTATGTTCTACACAGAAACAAGTGTAATATTTATATGAACTGATAATAAAGACAAATGCCAAATAAAACATGCTGTGCAGGGTGAATAAATGAGAAATAATCTGTATGTTAAAACCATGGTAAATGCACATTAAACTTTACACCGTGTGTCGATCTAGGAGCTAGGTTACGTAAATACTAGCTCACGTCTCTTTCCTTGCCTGATACCTTTGAGTTCATAGTCCAAACTCACCCAGCAGAGGAATCCCAGGTCACCCAAACACATCTTGCTTCCTCCTCCGGCGGCAGTTTCACTATCTCAAATGGTGGTGAAGCCGGGCTGCTCCTTACATGACGCCCATATTGGGGGCTTGTGACTTTCCCCTCCTCTGGGAGCTGACCAGACATGCCGGCTTCCTCCTCAGCTACCTGAGATTCAGAGACACATACCTGCCCAGAGAGAGTTTTTAGAGCTTCCCAGGTGACTCCAATGTACAACCAAATTTGAGACCTACTTCTTCTGTAAAGAACATCCATAATCGGTGTGGTCATCTCTTCTTTTTTTTTTTTGGCTGAGGAAGATTTGCCCTGAGCTAACATCTATGCCAGTCTCTTCCTCTGTTTTGTATGTGGGTCGCTGCCACAGCGTGGCTTCTGACGAGTGGTGTAGGTCTGTGCCTGGGAACTGAATCCGGGCCGCCGGAGTGCAGCGTGCTGAACTTAACCACTAGACTACGGGGCTGGCCCCTCCTTCATTCATTTTTTACACTAGTGTTTATTGAACACCTTCAACGCTAGGCCCTGAGGATACCCGCATGTTATTTACCTAATGTTTTTCTTTATACTGACCCTTGTGTACCTAAAGAACTTTGTTTTAAAAAGAAAGTTTATATCATGGATTTGACGGGCCGTATTATATCTAACAGACATCAAAATAGGTACGTGATTCTTCAAATAATCAAGTTAATCACTGTTATCTAAAAATTATCTTGTCTGTTCCTAGTGATGTTCACACCACCTTTGAGGAAATGATGAGTTCGCTGTTCATTCATTCACACATTCCTTCCTTCGCCCACCCTGCGTTTCCTGAGCTCCTCTGACAGGCCTCGCTCGATGCTGGGCGGCCTGCCCTGTCCCCTGCTTGACGTGCCCAGCATCCACCTGCCGCCCAGGAGCCTCCCACTCTCTCTGCTGCTGCACCAGGAGTGGAGCTGCCTCCTGCTTCTTCAGGCCCTGATGAAGCTCCTTCTTGAGCTCCTTCCACAGACGCCCAGCCTTCCTTTTGCCTAACCCGGCAGTCCTGGAGGTGTGCGTGGGGTGCTGCTACCTGGATCCGGGGTTGGTGTCGCCATGGGCAGTGTAGGCCATCACCACCAGGGGGCCCCCCTGCCTCACCGCTGGCTTCTTGCCTGGGCCAGGGCCAGGGGAGCTGGCTGGAAGGTTAAGGGGCCTGGGGCGCGGCTGGGGGGCCAGGCCCGGCTTGGGAAGGGCCTTATGGGATAAGGGGGCATGAAAATTGGCCCCCTGCACTCAGATTCTGAGAAAACCTTTGCTCCTCCCTGCCAGGCGTGAAAAGCACACAACACATCTCTTTACCAGGTTCCACAAAACACGTCCAACGGGGGACGGCAGCTGTCACTGAATAACCGGGCCATTTGGTGAAGGGCAAGGTCGCTCAGGTGCAGATGCTGAGCCCACCGCGAGTGCTAGACCACATGCCTATGGCCAGATCCCGAAATCCCCCTGGACCTTGACCCTTTGGGATTCTTTCAGGAAGAGGACCGGGGCAGATGACAGGATGGAAGGCCAATGGGGGCCTCTCCTGGGGCCACCCAGATCCCCACCTCCAGCCAGTCCGGGTGGACTGGGCCTTCTGCGACTGTCCTTCCCCAGTCTCCCGGGCCTCAGTTTCCCCTTCTGTAAAATGGGACTGAAATCACGTCTCCCCTACCTGCCTCTCTCGGGAGCGTGGATGTGAAAGCCTCTGCAAACAGCAGAGAGCAGGTGTCAACAAAAACAAGAGGATCTAAACTGCAGCTCGGCTCCCCCACCCGCCCCCCAACCCCTTCCTGCTTTGCAATTTGTGCAAATCTGTGCTCTGTGTGGTGAGTCTGTGCCTCGCTGGAGCTGGTAATTAGGCGCGGTACTGGCTCCTGCCTTGCCCTCCGATGACTTTTTCTAATTGCTCTGATCTGTGTTTTCAAGGACTCGCTGGAAAAGAAGAGTCACCAGCTCCGCCAGGAGGGGAGACGAGGAGGGAGCCCCAGGCAGGAGGGAGGGCGAGGTCTGGGGGCCGGCACCTGCTGTATGCAGCCCCTGTGATGGGGGCTGGGGAGACAAATGGCAGATGTGGTTCTAGTTTCTGGGTTCTCCTGGTTCCCAGGGCTCGGTGGGGTTAGGGCGTGCATGGAGGACGCACAGGGGGAGGTGAAAAGATTCCTGGGGAGCCTGAGGCCTGGGAGAGGGGATGGAGGAGGGAAGGGAACCCTGATTGGGTTTTGTTCCCGGGAGAAGACTTGGGGCTCCACGGAGGAGGGAGCTGAGAGCCTGTGGGGGCAGGAGTTGGGGGCACAGGGGCAGAGAGACCCCGGGGTGGTGGGGGGAGCAGGTTTGTGCTGAGCGTTCCTCTCTGCCCGGCTCCCTTGTTTTGGGGGAGCGCGCAGCTGAGGCTTCCTCCGAGGCAGGACAATTCTGTGCAGTCTCTCTGGATTTGTCCTGCCTCGGGGAGGACAGTGCAGTGCGCATCTGTGTCTAGTGTGCTGTCTCTGACTGTGTCTGTGCACGAGTGCGTGAGTGTGAAAGAAAGAGGGTTGTGTGTTACCATCGGTAGCTGCTAGCTCTATTGGCTTCAGCTCCCAGCCTTGCCGAGTTTCCTCGCTGAGCCTCTGGGAACCCAGCCTCGGCCTCGGGACAGAGGTGGCCAGGGCAGCTGGGGGCGGGCGTGGGGTAGCCTAGATTGCGGCTTAAGCCCCTACTGTTGGGGTAAAGCGATTATCAGGGTGTGTGTGTGTGTAGGTTGGGAGACTGAGCTCGAAGCCTTTAGCAGCTACAGAATCCTCAGCCATCCTGAGAAGGCCCAAAAATTTGCCACGGCGGCTTTTCCCTCCCTTTCCTTGACATGGTTTCCTCCGGCCGGCTGACCTGGATGCGTGCATTTACTCCAAGAGTCCGGGCTCCTAGACTACTCCTCCGGCTGTAACGGTGAAGTTTCCAGCAGTGTCAGAGGGGAGCGAGCTGGGGAAACAGGGAGCTTCCTGGTGCTGCCTTAGTGACACGGACAAATTGAGATTCTTGACCTCGTGTTTGACAAATGAATCGCTTATAATCACCACTTATTTTTACTTGCATAAACCTTGGCGAGAGGAAAAGCTTTGGGTTTCTCTTCCTGGAGCCGGGAGACCCTGCACAGGGGTAATTACAATAAGAGCAGCGAGTGTGAGGTCAGCGGGTGAAATGTTCCAAAACTGGTGAGTAAATTCAGTTTCCTATAATAAACATACAAGAGCGAAATCCAGTTCTCACCACCAACACATCAACCGCGGCTGAGACTTGGGGCCCCTCCTGGGTCCCAGGCCCGCTCCGAGCCCTTCCCAGCTCAGCTCCTCAATCCTTGCCGCCCCCCCTAGGGAGCCCGTGTTACAGATGAAGGGACCAGGGCGAGAGGAGGGGGAGGAATTTGCCTGTGATGACACAGTTCACCGAGCAGGGGTTTGAACCCAGGCTGCCCAGTGCCCTTGCCGAGGCCCCAGTGCCGGCCATGCGTGGTGGGACAGCCTGGAGGACGGGCACCATGTGGTTTGCTGGTGCCACCTCTTGCAGGAGAACCACGAACCTTCGTCTTACTGGAAAAGCTTGCCAAGGCCTCCGTTTCATGTGGCAAAGATGGAGGAGGAGGGGCATAAAGGAGACTTCCGCCCGCCTGGCTGGTGCGCATCCTGTCTGTCTGTCTGCTCTCCGTGATTTGTAAATATCCTCCCGCTTCCCCTTTGCCTCTGTGGCGGGCAGGCCGTCCGGGCCAGCGCTGTGCTGTCTCAGCAGCGTTTGTGTCAACAGCTCCAGCCGCAGCCAGCTGATCTGCTGGGCTATGGGGCCCACCTCAGGCCAGGCTGAAGCTGAATCTCCATGTCTAGGAGCTGGGCTTTGCATGCTGGTCTTTTGGGTGTCTTGGATGTCTGAGAGGGAGGCAGGGAGGCTGGGGGTGCCTCTGTAAAATGGGGATGCAGGAGGCAGGGGTTGCACGGTAATATCTGCCTCACAAGGCTTTCGTGTATCAGTTAGGGATTGCTTCCCCTTGCTGGTAACAGAGACTGGAAATAGCAGTGGCTTCAAGCACATCGAGGCTTCTCTCTCTCTCTCACATAAAAGATGTCAGGGGGGAGGCGTCCAGGGCTGGTGGGGGGCTCAAGAGTGTCATCAGGGAGCCAGACTCCTTCTCTCTTTTCATCCCACCAACCGTAGCCTGTGGCTTCCATCCTCAAGATCACCTCATATTCCAAAATGGCTGCTGGGTCTCCATCATCACATCTGCTTTCCCGGGGCCGCTGGGCACAGATTGGCCAAATGTTCCCCCCTGTCTACCTAACAACTTATGCTCGCCCCTCATTGGCCTCTCCTAGCTGCAAGGGAGGCCGAGAAATGGAATCTCTTGGCTAGGTGCATTGCACCGCGAGTGTTTGTTACTAAGGTAAATGGGATAGGGGATATTATAAGGGTCCCTGCAGTCCCTGCCACAGAGTCCAGTAGAGCACTCCTGTGTGCCCCACGGTGAAGCCTGTCTCTTTTTCCAGGCGCTGTGACTATTTCAGATCGAACAACCAGAGAGGGTGAGGAGAGGGAGCCCCAGCAGTGGGTGCCACGACGCTGGCCCTTCAGGGGCTTGCTAGTTTAGGGTTTTCTTTCCCGCTTAGTATCCTGTAGCGGTTCCGGCCTTGGGGAAGGGGGTTCTGCTGGACCACCAAGGGGAGGCTGAGGGGAGAGAGGGAGAAGGCTGCCAAGCACGGGGCTCAGTGGCTGCAGGAATGTTCCAGGAGGAAGCGTGACGGCACCAGTGATGGCACAGCTTGGCGCTGAGTTGGGGGGTCCGGGCGGTCCACCTGGGAGGGCAGGCCAGTGGATACTGAGTGAGGCTGCAGTGAGCATGCGTGTTCAAGTCGTTGTGTGGATGTGCGTGTTCACTTTGAAATACCTAGGAGCAGAGTGTCTGGGCCACAGAACAGGTGTATGTTTCACTTTGTGAGAAACTGCCAATCAATTCTTCAGACAGGTTGAACCCTTGACACTCCCACGGCTGTGTAGGAGGGTTGACCTTCATCCCTCCAATATTTGACATTATCAGTCTCTGTAATTTGGGCATTCCTGTGGGTGTGAATGGCAGCTTATAGTGGTTTCAATTTACGTGTTTCTGATAGCTGCTAATATTGAATGTCTTTTTGTGTGCATATAGGCCATTTTGATGTTCTCTTTTGTGAAGTGCTAGTTCATATCTTTTGCCTGTTTAAAAAATTGTTTTTTTCTTATTGATTTGTAGGAGTTCTTTATATGTGCTGGATACTAGTCCTTTGTCATATATATATGTATATTGAAATATCTTTTCTGCTTGTGTGGATTGCCTTTTTTTCTCTTGATGGTGTGTCTTTTTTTTGCTGAACCTAAGTTCTTAATTTTAATGAAACCCAATTTATCGTTTTTTTCTTTTATTGTTAATGTTTTTTGTGACCTGTTTAAGAAAGCTGTGCCTCCCAAAGGGAAGTCTTTTTAACACATCACTCCCCCTGGTTCACCCCAGCTGGCTGCTCTCTCTGCCTCTGTGTCCCCTGTTAGGAGGGCCTCCGGGGAGTGGGGAGGTGAGGAAGGCGGAGCTGGGATGGGAGACCTGTGGGGAAGCTCGGGCTGAAAGCCTAGGTTCCTCGCCCGCCTGCCTCCCCAGGACACGAGATGTGTGTCCCCCACCCCCTTCCTTCCCCTGTGCGGATTTGGGTTTATGCTGCAAGATTAAAGCCGAAGAGATTAAAAGATTACCTCTGGCCGGGAAGGCAAATTCTGCCTCTTTGCTCCGGGAGCCCTGGGGTGAGGGGAGGTGGGGGAGGTAGTGATGGAGCCCCCTCCACCTCCGGGGCCCTCCCTTTCCTGCGGTGAGGCCCTCCCCCCGGGAGGCCAGGCCTGGGGCACCCTTGTTGTGTGTGGCCTCGGGCGCCCACTCGCCTCTCCCGCCTCGGTTCCCGAGTTATGGGGCGGGGGTGGGGGCTGAGCTGGACAGTGAGCCCCAACGTGGGCTCCAGTGGGTTCTCAAAGTGCGCCCCCTGGACTGGCTGTCCCAGCATCAGCTGGTAGGTAATGTGTTAGAAATGTAAAATTCAGGTCCCTCCCCAGACCTACTGAGGCAGAAACTGGGGAGAGGGGGCGGGGTACAGCAATCAGGGTTTAAAGGCCTCCAGGGGGTGCTGAGGCATCTTTAATTATCGTAACAATTGCGACTTTTAGAGCATATAACTGCTCACCAGCAGCTCTTCTAAAGAGAATGCACCCACTGGCTTGTGATGCGGCTAGTATTAGTCACCCCACTTTACACAGAAGGAAACTGAGGCACAGAGAGGTGAAGCAGCTTGCTCAGGGTCACACAGCCACTAAGTGGCCGAGCCTGGATTTGGACTTGGGGAGGCCGGCTCTAGCAGCTGAGCCGCGGACGCCCGCTCTATATGGTCTCGTATTCCCAGCTCTGTGTACCCTGCACCTTTTCAGAAGCCCACAGCTTTCTTCAGCTGCTCCGGGGTCGGGGTCGGGGGGGACGGCTCCAAAAGGCTGACAGCGCTGGGGCCGAGCTCTCCAGGTCATTTCCTGGCCTTCCCCCAGGGCCCGCTGAGATCTGCTCCCACCACACAGGGCCGCCTTCCCGCTTCCTCTTCCTGCTTCCCTGGGAGGCGCTGCTGGGAAAGCCCTCGGCTGAGGCTGGTGGAAGTGGATGCTGAGAGCTGACCCCGGCTGCACAGTCGGCTGGACCAGAGACAGGCCCGCAGCACAGCGCTCCAGGTCTCAGAAACTCACTCTTGTCTCAGCTCATTTCCTCATTCGGTGTTTCCTGATCCCAACCAGAGAGAGGAGAGGCCAGCGAAAGCCGCAGGCAGAGAGAGGGAAGAGGGGCAGAGGGAACCTGTCCATTAATTTTATGATTCTCCCCGCCAGCCTCCTCCTGTCACCGGGGATGGTAAAAAACCCCAACCCCCCACGCTGGAGAGTGATCAGGGAACAGCCAAGGCTGAGATGAGGAGGCTGATTTATGGGGGCAGCACTGGGGAGCGGGAGAGAGTGTGCCAGCGGTGGGAGAGAGCAATTCATCACAGCTGCTGGGGGGAGCGGAGACGGCCAGGGCGCCCAGCTCTGCTGCTTGGGCCCCGTCAACCTGGGTCCCATGGGGCCGCCCACCTGCCCTGCTCTCTGCCAGGTCACCAGGGGCCCGGCTCTCAGGGGGAGCGGGGCACTGGGGGGGTAGCTTCAAGATCCCCAGCATACCCCCCCCCAGTTCTTTGTTTTTTGAGGAAGATTAGCCCTGAGCTAACATCTGCTGCCAATCCTCCTCTTTCTGTTGAGGAAGACTGGCCCTGAGATAACACCTGTGCCCATCTTCCTCTGCCTTATATGTGGGACGCCTGCCACAGCATGGCTTGACAAGCAGTGCCAGGTCCACACCCAGGATCCAAACCGGCAAACCCCGGGCCGCCGAAGTGGAATGTGCGTATTTAACCGCCGCGCCACCGGGCTGGCCCCAGTTCTCTTGAATCTTTGAGTGGGGGGTGAGGTGGGGAGGAAAGCCCCCTGGACACAGCCCTGCGCAGTCTCTGAGCCTCAGTTTGCTTGTCTGTAAAGGGAGGGCCTTGGCCCAGCTGGGCCAGCCTCGTGGGGCGGTCATGGAGGGGAAACGGTGTGGCCCGGAGCTGCAAATTCTGTGACCCCTATGAGGTGACGTGTGAGCTTGGAGTGG
>NC_060285.1:11460570-11505681 GCF_021613505.1 Equus quagga
GTGTGTGCATGTGTGAGCACGCGTGTGTGTGTGCGTGCATGTGTGAGCACGCGTGTGTGTGTGAGGGCATGTGTGTGTACGTGTCGGTGCAACTGCCCTGACAGCCGTGAGCTGCGCCTCCCGTGTAACCCTCCACCCCTGCCAGCTCGGGAGGCCCCCTCTGGGGTAGGGGGGTGGCTGGGTGCTCATGCCCAGGCCCCAGCCAGCTGGTTATTTATTGATTAATTCTGCTGCCAGCTGATGGATGCCGAGCCCGTGCCAGGCGCGGGCCGGCCTGATTTACATAATTAAAAACCATCAGTAACAGAGCCAGGCCTCACCCGCCCACTGCCTCCTCCACACCGCCCGCCCCCGCCCCCGTCCTCTGTACCCGAGGCTTCCTCCCCTCCCGGGCCCCTTGGCTCTTCCACCGGCCCTGTCCCGGCCCAGCGACCTGGGCCCTCCACACATCAGCCACCCAGTCCGTGACGGAGACGGCAGTTTTCTCAGATTCTCGAGTCACTGACTCTGAGATTCTATTAGTCAACGGTTCTGAGGCTCTTTGCTGGAGAGCCCCGGATTATAAGATTCAGCTGCCACCCTCCGAGGACGCGATTTTTCAAGAGTCTATTACTCTGTGTGACAAAGGGGGAAACGTCGGCGCTCGCAGCCCTGCCTGCTCTCAGGGAGGCGGGCTGCTGTCGGGAGGGCCCGGCTGTCCCCGGAGGGCCCCGCAGTGGGCTGGGTGTGTTGGTCACAGCCTTACAGGAGGAGACATTTGTCACTGCAGAGGCCGAGGGTGGTGGTGGGGACGCCATGGGGAGGGCAGGAGGGAGAAGCCCTTGGTGGCGGCCCCCCTTCAAGAGGGACATCAGAGGATATGGGATCCTGGGGCGTGTGGGGTGTCAACCCCCTTGTCGGCGTCACCTCCAGTGTCTTCAGCAAAGGCTGTCACATTTAGAGGGGCAGTTTGGGGGGATGACTGGCTCCCCCACTTCCCAGCTGGGGGTCTTGGGGAAGCTGCTCATTTTCTCTGAGCTGCAGGTACCTTCACGCCTGGAAGATGGGGTTGTCGCGAGGACGGAGTGCAGCCAGCGGGTGGTGGGCCCTTGAGGGACGGTGGCGACTGTCGTGTGGGAGTGGGTCTTTTGGGGAGACCGACAGAAGGCTGGGGAGACCCGGTGAAGGAGGGGCTGCGGGAGGGCTGGGGGCTCTTCACACGGGCGGGCTGGGTCTCCCTGTTTCCGCTGGTCAGCTCCCAGGGAAGCCTGTGCTCAGAGGATGTTTGCTGAATGAATGAATGATTTTCTCTTCTCTCAGGGTTTCCCAAACACGGTGCCAGCCCCAGCCAGCCCTCAGCCGGTGTAGGCAGGGTACCTGGGACACATGGCTTCTCTCGGGTGGGTCCCCGGGCCTTGCTGTCTGCGGCTCCATCGGTCCCCATCTCCCTCCGCCCCTCGTCAGCTGCCGCCCCTGCAGTCGGCCTTCCTCTGAAGCAGTCTGGGGCAGACATGGCTGACCGACCCCACATCCGCCATCGTGGCCTGGAAGCGCACGCATAGACCCTGTTCCCCAAGCCACACATCTTAGTCCTAGCGTGACAGAACCTGAGGACCTCAGTCCTGTCGTCCCGGAAGCTCAGAACTGAAAAGCCCCAGCGCAGCTTCGCTCTCACCTGTGACGTCATGAGCTACATGGCGGTGCAGGGCTCCCGGCCGGCCACCAATCTTGGGTGGACTAAGAATTGTTGTAATTTAAAACATCTGACTAAAATATAATGTTCAAAATTCATGAGAGAGGGGCTGGCCCAGCGGCACAACGGTGAAGTGCGCACGTTCCACTTCGGTAGCCTGGGGTTCGCTGGTTCAGATCCCGGGTGTGGACATGGCACCGCTTGGCAAGCCGTGCTGTGGTAGGCGTCCCAAATATAAAGTAGAGGAAGATGGGCATGGATGTTAGCTCAGGGCCAGTCTTCCTCAGCAAAAAAGAGGAGGATTGGCAGCAGATGTTAGATTGGCTAATCTTCCTCAAAAAAAAAAAATTCATGATAGACTGTAAGATGGTGAGCCGCTGTGGAAAACAGTTTGGCAGTTCCTCCAAAAGTTAAACAGATTTACCATGCGACCCAGCACTTCCACTCCTGGGTATGCAGCCAAAGGAGCTGGAAAGTTCTCTGAAAGCAGAGACCCAAACAGATGCTCATAGCCCACATTCGCAGCAGCGCTGTTACGATAGCTAAGTGTGGAAAAAAACCCCAAAGTCCATCAGCAGAGGATGGAGAAACAAACTCCAAAACATACAAAAATATAAAACAGATGCACACAATGGAATACTATTCAGCCCCAAAAAGGAAGGAAATTCTGACACATGGATGATGCTCGAGGACATTATGCTGAGTGAAACGAACCAGACACAAAAGGACAGAGACTGCGGGATTCCAGTTGTGGGAGGCCTTAGAGCTGGCATAGTCACAGAGACAGACAGCTGAAGAGGTGACCAGGGGCTGGGGCCGGGGCTGGGGGTGGGTGTTCAACGATCACAGTTTCAGTTTGGGAAGAGAAAAAGCGACGGAGGTGGGTGGTGGTGATGGCTGCCCAGCGATGTGAGTGTACTTCACGCCACTGGACTGTCCACTCAACAATGGTCAAAATGGTAAATTTTGTGTTATGTATATTTTACCACAATAAAAAAAAAGGCTTCTTTTTTTTTGAGGAAGATTAGCCCTGAGCTAACTGCTGCCAATCCTCCTCTTTTTGCTGAGGGAGACTGGCCCTGAGCTAACATCTGTGCCCATCTTCCTCTACTTTCTATGTGGGATGCCTACCACAGCATGGCTTGGCAAGCGGTGCCATGTCTGCACCCGGGATCCGAACCGGTGAACCCTGGGCCACCGAAGCGGAATGTGCGCACCCAACCGCTGCGCCACCAGGCTGGCCCCAAAAGGCTTCATTTTATTGAGAGAGATTATTTTGTTTGTCATGCTTCATTTTTTTCTTTTTAACGTTCATGATCGATCCTCCAGGCCCCTGTGCTCCTGGCACACAGTGGGCCCTCAATCATTACTTGCTGAGTAGAGGAATGAGCCAGGCCTCCCCTCTGGCCTGGTGATGAGCTAGCTTGACCAGCGGCTCATGTTTCCCATCCATGAAAACCAGCTGCTTTTCTTTCATTCTTGATTTCACCCAACCAGACAACCCGTTACTTAGCCGCAGGTTGTCGGGGACGGGGACAAGGGCCTGGTGGCAGTCAGGCGGTTCTGGCTTTGAGGATTGGACACAGCCCCCGAGAGGATGAAGGCGATTTCTCACGGTGGCCTCTCTCTAGCGCCTGTCAGATGAGAAGCTGGCCCGCGCAGTGCGCCCGAGAGCCGGAAAGGGGTCGGGACAAGCGGCCGGACCCTCTTGGCTGCATTTCACCCTGGAGAGGGTTCCTTCTGGTTCGGCAGCAGCTCTTACGTTCTGGCTTTCACACACTCATTGCTGTGTCATCGATTTCTCCCCCCAGCAAGCGCAGAAAACTGTCAAGTGCTGGGACAGAGTCAGGCTCTTGGGGATCAAGAGATGTGCCCCACGGTCTGGTCTCACAAAACCCTGGTATCTTTTTATCAGTTGTGAAAATTGTAATTTAGCCCCAAGGCGACAGAGTCAGATTACTGAAGGTGCTGAGCATACGGCCAAGGCCGGTTGCTTAAAGTCAAAGGGATGGTGTTCGCTGGCGTTCCCGCGTCGTACAGGAAGACTTTTAATCTTGTCCCTCCTTTAAAAAACCTTGATGTGCACCTTCATTCGACAGCGAGAGTCGCTCAGGTTGGAAAAGCAGATCTGCGCTCGCTTGTCTCTTCTGGCAGCTGGCTAAGAAGATGTCCTCTCGGTGCCTTTGGTTTGATCGCTCTCGTGATTTTCTCACTTTTTCTCGTCATTAAATGAAGATTTGGAGGCACCTTGTCACCCACCAGCTGCTCACTGTGAATGAGCGCTGAGCGTGGCATTCCCAAGCAGGCACCTCCATCTCCGTAGCGGCGATCTTCCTTGCAGCCCACGTGGTGGCCGGGAGTCCGTCCTGATCCCCGTGTCCCTTTCCAGGCTACATCGTGGCTCACAAAGGAATCATCAAGTTAACCAAAAAATGTGCTGCCCGGCAGCATCGATGTTGAGCGATGAACAAGGACCCAAATCAATTGTGGAGGACATTCCCCTCGTGTCTGAATGGATCAGGCTTCAGGTGATGGAAAAAATCCAGCTCCGAAGGCTTTAATAAACAAAGGTGTATTCCTGAGATTATAGGTCTGTCTGCTGTAACAAAAGCCAAAATATCAGTGATTTACATAAGATGGAAATTTACTTCTCTCTCATATAACAGTCTGAGCATAATGTGACCAGTGCCGATGGGTTGCAGCTTTTAATTTTATTCCCTGCCGTCCACAACCCACAGGTGGCTCCACCATCTGGTTTAATATGGCTGCTCCAGCTCCTGCCATTGCATCTGCATTCCAGCCTGTGGGAAGGGCAGAAAAACAAAGGAGAGATATGCACCTTTCCTTTTGAGGGTATGAATAGGAAATTGCGCAACTCACCTCTGCTCTCATTTCATTGGCCAGAATCCAGTAATATGGCCATGCCTATCTGCAAGGTAAGCTGGGAAATGTAGTCTTTATGTGGGCAGCTGAATATTAAGTGAAACTTCTGTTTCTGTAGAGGGAAGGGAGACCTGATATCGGGGGACAGCTAGTAGTCTCTTCATTCGCTCAGTGAATAGTGTTGAGCCCCACAGTGGTGAGGAGGAAGCAGTGAACAAGACAACAAGTACCCTGTTTGTCACAGGTTTATACTCAGGCAGGAGGAGAGCAGGAGAGGGTTTCAAGGAGGAGGGAGTGGTCAGCTGTGTCTAAAGTGGCTGTCTTCTTCATGTGACAGGAAGCTTTGAGGAGAGACAAGATGTCTGCCACAGTCGGCTCCAGCATTATGCCAGCATTCCAGGCGGAAGAAGGTGGGAGAAATGTGGGGCCCCACCAGTTGCGTCTGACTGATCTTAAAAGAAGAGGAAAAACTTTCTTAGAAACCCACTAGCTGCTTTCTGCTCAGATCTCGTTAGTAGAATGGGGTTGCACGGCTACCTGTAGCTGCAAGGGAGGCTGGGAAATCAGGACCAGGATTCTCAGATTGGCCAGAGCTTGGCACATCGCCCATCAAATGCAGCCAGCGTTCAGCTAAGAGAAAGGGGGCTCGCCGGGGGCACCCCCCATACGTGTGCCAAAGTCTGACACGCCCGGCCCACCAACGGTTGTCTGTGTCTGTACAGGGAAACCTCTGCGGGCACACACACATGATCGTTACCCATCTTCCATGTTGTTGGCCATTAATTTCATGCCCCCCCTCCCGCCCCACTCCCAACAGTGTTATTTGATGAAAGGTGAAATAATTCTGCCAATAGCTTAACCTCTTTGCTCTGACTACTTGTCACTCACCACTGGCTGGCTTTATAAGTGTCCTGGCAATATGGTGGTTTGTACTGGCTTTTCCAGGAGGCCAGCCGCTTGAATAACGCCCTCCCCTCTGCCTTTTCTGAGGGAAGCCATCAATTTTGTTCTGGAAAGCTTTATTTTGTGCTTGTTCTAGAAACAGTCCAACGGTTTCCCAGAACAATGTTTGGTGGGGAAAAGGATGTGAAAACCTCAAAGGCTCCCAGCCACCACCGGGCACCCTGACATGAGAGACCCCACGTGGGTCACACGTATGACGCAACTCCACTTTCAGGTATTTTGGGCTGAACCTTCTATTTTTACTTTTCTTCTTTGCTTGTGCAAAATCCTACCCCTCCAAACCAGCACCTTCCACAGGCGCATCAAAATCCTATTCCCTGTGGAATGCCTTCTTCTGAATTATAGAATTTTTGGTAGTATTTTCATCCCTACTTGAATGTTTCCACAGACCATTTGGCATTATTAATCCACTTTTGTTGTTTGAAGCTATAACACAGCAGCAAACACGTCAGAGGGAGTGCTATGTGCCAGGCACCACTCCAAGCGCTTTATATATATTGTGGCCATTTTAAAACGTGCCCCCAATTTGTTTGACGCTGCTCCTGTTAAGAGGTGACATCTATGTCCCTTCGACTTTAATCTGGGCTGCACTTAGTGACTCGGTGATTGCCAATAGGAGGCAGCGGAAGTGGTGGTTTGCGATTTCCAGGGCCAGGTTCGAAAGACCACGTAGCTTCTGCCTGGTTCTCCTGGGACACTCGTCCTGGGGAAGGCAGCCACCATGTAACAAGCCCAGGTCCCCTGACTCCGCCAGGCTGGAGGTGGGCTCTTCAGTCACCAGCTCCAGCAGAGCTGCCAACCCACGACAGGCACCAGGTGCAGCGTGTGAGCGAGCCGTCTTGGCCACCCAGTGCTGCCCCGCTGAGCTGTCGGATGATGGCAGCCCCAGCCGGCATCTGACCACACTCGCATGAGGACCCTGAGAAAGAACAGCCCAGCTGAGCCCTTCCAGAGCTCCTGACCCACAACATCGTGAGCAGAATAAAACAGTTGTGTGTGCGTGTGGGGTTGTTTTTTTTTTTTTTTTTTTGCACCACTAGGATTTTTAGGCAGCAATACTAACCAGAAGACACGGAACTCATTCACTCTCGATTTTTTAGAGAAAGAAGTTGAGCCTCAGAGAGATTAAGCAACTCACACACGTTTTCGTGGAGGAGATAAGAGACGATGCAGGTGGGCTGATTCTAACATTCTGCCTCTTGACAATAAGGGGGGAAAAAGGGGAAATTAACAAACAAGCAGCAATACACAAACTGAAAATGCGCCAGCTAACGGCACCCTGCTGAGGGACCCGCCACTGCAGCCCGACGGACTCTGGGACACACACCACCTTTAAGAATCGAGTGATTCCTGCAAAATTCACAGTGAATTTCACGTTTCAAATTTGCAAAGCATAAGTAAATAAAATTCTTCCGAGCCTTCTTGCATCTAAAACCTCTGAACTGCCTGGGGACGTCAGGGTTTTGAGCGCACATGAGGGAGGCCCTGACCCCCGACTCATAGGATCTTAGGCACGGGAGTGCAGGAGCTTCCTGGCACAAAATATTAGAGCCAGAAAATAAAAGGACACCAAATGCAACTGTTGGAAGCACCTTGCTGCTCATCCCATCCAACCTCCCACCCAGGGCAAGATGAGGAAAAGCCACGGGAGAGCAGAGCAGCTGCTCCATGCGGGGGCCCGAGCGGCGGCTGAGGCAGCTTATGATTAATGGCCAAGAACCACAGGGAAAAAACAGCCATCAGATCACGGGTTCCGGGTGGTCACTGAGGGTGGGGGATGGGGTCGCCTTGGTGGGCATGTGACCTGTGCAGTCACCCGGGGCCCCCTGCCTTGACGGATGCCACATTTGGTTTAATGCTCTCCATCGCCGTCTTGAAATTCTTAATAATTTTTGAGCAAGTGTGTCGCATTTTCATTTTTCACTGGGTCACACAGAGTGTGTCGCTGTCCAGGCTGGGAAGGTCTGAGAGCTGGCTCAGGAAGGGGCATCTCAGGTGGGGGAGCAGGGCAGCAAAGTCTGGGAGCTAGAAAGCCCCAAATCGGCGTGGGAAGCAGTGACTTGCCCAAGACCACTTAGTTAGGAGGTGGTAGCACAAGGAACTGAGCCCAGTCTTGTCAGACTCCAAGGCTCCTGGTCTTAAACACTTTGCTCTCTTGTCTCCTGGGACAGACCTCACACCTGAGCTGCCTTTCTGACTGTTCCTATAATCTCAGCCTTCTCTTCCAGGGAGCCTTCCTGGATTGCTCTGGCCCAATCATGTTTGCCATTCCCTCCTTACTTCATCCTTCCTACCTGGCTGAGCCACGGCCCTTGCCCCAGCCTGTCTCCTTTCCCTGCCCCTCCTGGCTAGAGTCTACGGTAGCTTCTGAGCCCCCAGGCTGATTCTGACAGTGCCTTACCCCTCAAGAAGTCTTGGGCTCAGTTCTCCTGCTGCAAACTTCATGTAGATTCTATAGTGCAGCCTCTCTCACCTTCCTATTCCTAGAGCTGGGCTCCTGCCTCAGTTTCCCTGTCTAAGACGCCAAAGAACTATGGGATAATGGGACTCAGGCCTGGTTCACATTCTGTCCCGCCACACACTCTAGTGCAAGCAGCTTAGCCTCTCCAAGCCTCAGTTTCCCCATCTGTTAAGTGGAGGGAGACCCCACATCAGCCAAGTGATCAGGGTTGGCATCGCCAGTCATGTGGATGTCGTGCACCCAATGACGAGGGCGCCACACCTCTGTGTTCTCTCCCCTAACCGAGGGACGTGCTACAAGATGCGTGAGCGGTACCCTCGCAAACCAAGGTCATGAAAAGCTAGGAAAGAAGGAGAAGCTGTCACAGACCTGAGGAGACCAAGGAGACCCATGGCTAAATGTGACGTGAGATCCTGGACCAGAAAAAGGACGTGAGTGGAAAAACGGTGAATCTGAATGAAGTCTGGGGTTTAGTTAACAGTAATGTACTGGTGCTGATTTCTTAATTTTGACAAATATACCGTGGTTATGTACGAGGTTAACACCGGGGGAAGCTGGGTGAAGGGTATACAGCAACTCTCTGTGCTCCCCTTGCAGTTTTTTTTTAAAATCTAAAATTATTCCAAAATGAGATGTTATTTAAAAAACCCCAAAGCTGCACCGTGGCCACTGCTTTTGTCCACACAGTGACCCTCCCCCATTCTGCTGACAGGCCCCCCCTCTGGCCGCAAGGGTCGGGATACCTGAGCTGCCTGGGCCCTCAGTCTGGCCGCCTCATCCTGGCCACGTGATTGGTCCAAGGGGTAAGCATGTGACCCACGCTGGGCCAATCAGAGTCCTCGCCTAGAAATGCTCGGTTGGAATTGGCAGAACAGCTCATCCCCGGCTCAGCGCGAATCTGTGAGGCTGTGGGGCTGCAAGCTGGGGGCTCCAGGGGCTCCTGGGGGCCCTGCAGTGGCGACTGTGTCCTGAAAGAGCTAAGCCACCGAGAGAGAGAATGCTGGTGGCATTCGGGATGGCCTCCCCCACCTTCCCAGCCTTCCTCAGGCCGACCCTTCCCGCCCTGCCCTGTTATAGGAGCCAGGATACCCTCTTTGAGTCTAAGCCAGTTCAAAGTCGGCTTTCTGCCCCTTGCAAACGACGAGTCCCGACTGGTAACCTCCTCTCAGGCTCTTGTGGGGATCTGAGGCGTGACGTGACCTGGCACACGGCCGCCCCGCCAGGTTGGTCAGGGAGGCTGGGGTCCTCTCCGAGGCTCTGGGGCCTGCCCTGAACGCCAGCCCGCGTGGCGGTGGCCCCGATGCCCACCCTGCTCCTCCCCAGCCCGGGTCCTGCTTCCAACGAGCCCACTGACTTCACACACCCTCCCGCCTCCGGGCTCTGCTGGGGCCTCCCCGCTCAGAGCTGAGTTTGCAGCCGTGATTGGGCCCGGCTCTGGGAAGGCATCAGAGAGGAGGAACCGGAACTTGGCCTCTGGCAGAAAATTCCCTCCTCAGAAGTGGGGGAAAACCCGACGCCGGCCTGGCCAGACGCAGCGAAAGCAAGGCGTGCTGGGGTTCGGGCTGCCACGGTTTGTGCAGCTCGTGTCCTAAGAATGAAGTGTGACGGGAGTTCCACGGCCGCAAGCGGCAAGTGGGCGGTGAGCTCGAGGTGCCAGGGGAGGTTTCAGAGAAACCGCAGGCAGAGCGATCCGAAGGATCTGAGTGAGAAAGGGCCAAGTCGCTCTTTTATCTCAGGTCTGGGCTGTGGGCCAGGAAGACAGAGCCACCACTGGGGAAATAGAAGGAGTGTACGGAGGCCGTGCAGCCACTTTGTCCGAGGGGGAGGGGAAGGGGCGCCTAAACGCGGGCTGGGAAGAACCATGCATGGCCCGAGGAGGGACGAGGCAGGGTGTGGGTTGCCTCCCTGGGTCTCAGTTGCCCCAAACTGTGCCCCCGGTCGTCTCAGGTCTCTGTGATTGCTCCTTCCAGGGCCCTGCCTGCCTGCCCCTCCCACCTGTCAGCTGGCAGGTGGCTGGAGCATCTCTTCCTGGGTGCAGGGTTCCTTTTGCCCAGTGCCCAGCCCTGGCCCCCGGGCAGAACAGAATCGCATGTCTTTCTGCTCTCCCATGCTTTTTCTCTCCTCACCTGGCCACGCTCCCTTCCTTCCTTCATTTGTTCACTCAGGCATGAATGTGATCATTTTATTCAACGAATATTTTTGGAGAGCTGCTGCATGCCAGATTCTGGGGAAATAGAGGTGAAGAGGACAGACCCCACCCCTGCCTTTGTGGCAGCGATGGGGAGAGAAGGGCCCGGGTCTAGGGTGCATTTTGGAGGCAGAGCTGACAGGAGTTGTTAATGGATCAAATTGCTGGAAGCCCAGGTGGCATCGAGGTGGCATCTGGGTTTTGGGGCTGAGTCACTGGGTGGCAGCCACACACACACCCTCCATTCCCCACAGAGCCTTGGGAACACACAGCTCCTCACCCACCCACAGGGACTTCAGACGCCCGGATTCTAGGCTGAGGGAACGTCAGGAATCCAGGCAGGGATTCCTGGGAAAGAGGAGCTGTACTGGGGCTAAGAATGAGGCCACCAGCCTCAAATACACGGGAATCCTGCAACCCCAGGACGGCCCCATCGGCAGGAAAGCTGGGCTGACTCCCGGTGCTGCCTCTTCTTCTGTGTGATCTTGGTCAAATTGCTTAGCCTCTCTGATCTCATCAGTAAAATGGGAATCATAACAATAAGGACCTCTTAGGATTGTTGTCATCATCCACTGAGACTAATTCATGGGGAACACTTGGCGTCGAGCCTGAAAGACATAGTAAACGCCCCCATTTCGAGCTATTATTAGGATTCTAGGTAGAACGCGGCCAGGTTGCAGAGAACTCCAGATGCCGCTGCAAGGAGCTGGCGCTTCACCCCGTGGAGTCGGAGCCTGGAAGGTTTGGGGCAGAGAAAGAGCACGAGGAAACGAGCCAGTCAGCACCTCTCCAGTCGCTGCAGCATCCCGAGCCTCAGAGCCGACAGCAGGTCAGCGGTGACAAGCCCGGCCACGGGGCCGGTGACCTCCAGCTCCCAGGGGCCTCCGGCTGCCCCAGTTCTGGACCGGCTTCTGACCCCACCCCCAGCATCCCTCTGGGCAGCACCAGATAGATGGTTTAATAATGCGTGCTGCCTGGCTGACCTTGTGGCTGCGGAACCAGCTGAGATGCACACCACCTTCCTGCCGTGGTCACAGGGCCCAGGCCAGAGGATCCAGCAGAATCCCAGGACGGAGAATCCTGGAGCCCCAGGTAACGGCGCTTAGACCCAAATGGCAGACGCTGTGACAGTGCAGGGCTTGCGGCCTCTGGACTCTATGATGTGGTGGGCATAAGTCAGGTAGAGGCCCAGAGCACGGGGTCTCCCCCAGCCCCCTCCAGCCCTCCCTGGGGGGCAGGTGGTCTGTCACAGGGCTCTCCATGCCTGCAGACCCCACCTGTGCTTCAATAGGCTTCCCGGTCTGACCCTTGCACCGCTGGGTGGGGCAGCGCATGAGGGCCCTCCCCAGCACCCGCTTTGTGCCTGGCGAGGGGCTGGGCACCCAGAGGCAGACCGGGTCAGACGTGGCCGGGTCTGGGAATAGCTCACGCTCTAGCGGAGGCACCAGGTGGTGAGGCTCCGTCCCTCTCTGTCCAGGCTGCCAGGCCTGCTCTCACGTGACTGGTGGGGAGGCAGGCTGGCCACCCTCACCACCCAGGAATCTCAGCCCCAAGTCAGGCCGGCAGGGTGCCCTCGGCACCCCTAATGTGGTTCCCTGGGGCCCCTCCTGTAAGAGGATCTCTGGGTCAAAGGGTATCGACCTGGACACTTCAAAATATCCCCCAGAGTGTGGCCTCGGCCTCTGGCCATCGTAAGCACCCTCTCGTTGGGGCCACATGCCTGCTCACCCTTTGCTCTTGTCAAGTCTCCTCAGGACCTTCACACACTTTCTTCTTGTCCCAGTAGCTTTGAGCTGCCCTCGATTCATGGCCTATGAGGACCAAGACTCTCAGAATCATAGAATCCTAAGGAATCGGATCCTCCGACTCCAGGATCCACACCCCCGGTGCTGTTTCTGCCTTGGCTAGTCTGGATGCGGAACACAGAACTTCCTCAGTTTCCCCAAATGTAACTCCAGCCCACTGGCCCCCAAGACAGCTCCTGATGATAGCTTCCTCCTGGAACTCACACCCTGTCCTCTCCCGCCACGCCCAGGGAGGCGCCGTGTGACCAACAGGACATCGCAACAGTGACAGTGTGTACCTTCTGAGGGTAGCTCATCCAAGACCTGTGGCTTCCTCCTTGTTCTCGCTCTGGGGGAGGCAGCCCACGCTGTGAGGATGCTCAAGCAGTCGTGCGGGGCAGTCCATGTGACAAGGACCTGAAGCTGCCCTCCCACAGCCGGCCCCACCTTGCCAGCCACGGGAATGAGCCGTCTTTGGAGCAGGTCCTCCAGCCCCAGTCCAGCCTTCAGATGGGTGCAGCCCCAGCCACACGCTTGACTCAACCTCACGAGAGACCTCAAGCCAGAATCACCCGCTTCCCGATTCCTGACCACAGGAACTGCGAAACTGTAACCACATTTTGCTGATTTAAGCCACTGAGTTTGGCAATTTGTTACACAGCAATAGATGGTTAATATGATAACCACATAGACTTTTCCCAAGGGAGGTGGGGGGGCCAGTGAGAGGGTGGGAGAGGAGGCTGAAGTGGGGGGAGGGGCTTATCTTGCAGACTCCCCAGCAACATAACTTAAAAATCCCTTTTAGAAATGTCTATTCTCCAAAGACCCTTCACAATCAGCCTCCTCTGGGGACGTCCCTCCCTCTCACCTTCTCCGGACCTGAGGTCTCCTGCCTACTTTCCTCAAACCCAAGCTCCACATCCTCTCATCCTTATCGGGCCCAGGAATTATCTGTTCCCTAACTACTGCCTTCAACCTTCATACCCTGACCTGTCACGGTGCCCAACAAAACACTGCTCGATGAGAGGACCGACCTTCCTGAGAAGGCAGCTCAGGCTTCACGTCTTCGTATTACATGGGGGATGGCTCCACAGTGGGGCAGCAGGCAGAGATTTCAGGGGGGGCCTCTTCATTCATTTTCCTTCTGGGTTCTGTGTCTTATGACCGGTCCCTGTCCCCAGTGATCACAGCCCTCAGTTCCAGCATTGGAGGCACCACAGAAAATCTGATTTTTGGTCTGGATCCAAAACAGGAATGTGACACCCTGTACACGCTCTAGTGTGTGTGTGTATTTCTCTAAAAGAATCACTTAACCTAATTTTCTTAGCATCAACTCAAAATGCCGTGTAGACCGAGGGAAAAAAAAATTCACCTAAGTACAGAGGGTAGATCTCGTTATGCACCTTCAACAAGCTTTTAGCATCCCTCTGTTCCTCTCACTCCTCTGTTCCTGAAGCCCCATGGAAAGGAAGATGTCCTGGAAAATGTCCTTGTGGCGATGTGGCCAGGGCAGCAGGGTCGTTTGGACGTGAGCCACATCTTGTGAGCTCAGGAGAAAAGGGCATTTGTTGGTGAGCTGTTCAAGAAAGCTCCCACGCCTGGCGGGGAGATCCCAGAGCAGACGGGGTCCGGGATTCAGGACGGGGGCCAGGCAGCTGGAAATACCTGCCCGTCATCTGGCACTGAGGTTGCTCAGATGGTTCTGCTTTGGCCATTTTTTCTGTCCCCCTGTCATCACTCCAACCGTGACTCAGTTAGCCCAGCCTGGGCGGGGGGAGGCACCTTGAGTCACATTCCACCAAGACTCGAGTCACATTCCACCAAGAGGAGATTGGGGTGTTGGGGGGGAGGGGGATAGATGCTGGATGCCCCAAACAATACCCTCCTAATGATCACTTTGGTGACTTATTCACAAGAATGATGTTTGGAAAGGGTCCTGCACAGTGCTGGCCCTGAGGGAGCCCCATACACGATAGCGACCACGACAGAGGTGATGGAGTGAGGGATAAGTCGGAGTGGGGGGGACACACGTGAGAATGAATGATAATACAATGCGACACTGCTCTCCTTAAGGCCTATCCAGAGTGTTCCGGGAGCCAGAGGAGCAAGAAGTAACTTGGCCAGTTCAGCTTGGGGGTGGTCAGGGGAGGCTTCACGGAGGAGGTGGCCTTTGGGCAGTACCCGATGATAGACTGGAATTAGACAGGTGGGGAAGGAACATGAGAGGAGGAAAGGCTTCCAGGCCGAGGGAACAGCAGGATCAAAAGCAAAGGTGTGCAGATGACGGGGGGAGAGATTCATGGCATGTTCTGGAAAGGGCAGGAGTTGGTGTCCTGGGAGCATGTCGGGGAGGGGGGGATACGAGATGATGCTGGAGGGGTAAGTCAGGGCCCCACGGGCAAGTTAAGGAGTGTGGGCTCATTCCCTAGCAGAGAGGGCACACCGTTCATCTCTGTGTCCGCACACGGGGTGGACGGCACCCACGGATCATGACACTTTCCACAGAGGGAGCCCCTAGGCAGGTGTGGCCAGTCATTCGGCACCGTCGGGAGAAATGAAACACACCGCATCCCCACAAGGGCTCCCGGAGCTATGAGGGGGTTTAAATAGCGGGCGATAGGGAGGTTGTTGCAGGTGTCCGGTGAAAGACGGCAAAGCCTAACCTAGGACAGTGACCACAGGGATGGACACACAGCTGCTCACATCTGTCTTGACCTTACCTCTCCATCAAGAAGTCTCCCTGCCCAGCCCCTGTGCCTGGCCGGGTGCTCAGGGTCCCCTGGGTGTGTGTGTGTGAGCTCTATTTTGGTGAGGAGGTTGCTGTTTTTCTGGACCTGCACTCCCCAACATGGTAGCCACTAGCTACATACGGATACTTAAATCTAAGTTAATAATGTAAAAATTAAAAATTCGGTTCCTCGGTCCCAGTGGCCCCGACTTCAAGCACTCAATAGCCGCATGTGGTCAGTGGCTACTGTATGGGACAGTGCAGACACAGAACATTTCTACCATGGCAGAAAGTTCGACTGGACAGTGCGGGTCTGGAGGAAGCCCAGTGCAGTGTCCAGATGGTGTGGTCCACCATGACCCCCAGCTCGCCCAGGCCACCTCCGTCTTCCATCTGGTGGCAGTGACTACGTTAAGAGTCTGAAATTTACATCTGTCTACTAAGGGAGAATCTTAGAACGTTTTAGGACCCAGAAGCACCTCAGAGCCTATCCAGCCAGACCTGGAGGTCCCAAGGGGAAGGAGGGGCCCATGTGGTGACCCCAGCATCGAGCTGGGGACACGGCTGCTCTTCTTATTTTCATTTCACAAAGGAGGAAACTGAGGCTCAGAGGGCTGTGACTTGCCCTTTGGCAGATGACTGGGAAGGTCACGAAAACAGAACCAGGAGAGGCTCTCTTGCCGCCCACTAACTGGTATTCCCTGGGGTCGCTGCTCCGTGCCTCGCGGGAGCCCGTTAGGCGGGCCTCCACCAGAGCCCCCTCCGAAGGGGTGGGGGTGGGGTGAGCCGCGGCCGAGGGGGTAGGTCGGGGAGCTCTGCAGTTGCGATCCGGATCCGCCAGAGGGCGCAGTGGACGCTGCGTCCCCTCCGGAGGTGGCTTGGCGGCGGGGAAGCATCTTCCAGCGCCGACTCGGGCTGGGACGCTGCTTCTCGCCCGGCCCCGGGACAGGGACGGTCAGTGCGTTCCACACGGGCCCCGGCCCTCTAGGAGGCCTCAGTTTAGAGGGCAGACACAACATAATGGCTTGTTTGGGTGTGCAGCAAGGGGCCTTGAAGGGTGGGTAGGAGTGTGCCAGGCAGCCTGGAGTGCAGATTGGAGGGCAGAGGTGGAAGCCCCAACAGTCTTTCTCCTACTTGGAGATGATGGTGGCCTGCGTCTCGGTGCTTGTGTGCCCTCCCAGCCCCATCCTGGGGCTGCTTTCCTGTCGTTTCTGAACAGACGTTCTTTCTGCTCCAGTAATGCCCAGCTCCATGGAGTTCCCTGCACACACACACACTCCAGGCTATTTATTTCATGCCTCTGTGCCTTTGCACATGCTGTTCCTGCAGCCTGGGACTTTTCTCCACCTTCTTCAGCTGACCAACTCCTACTCATCCGTCAAGATTCAGCTCAGGCAGTGGCTTCCTGCAGGCACCGCCCCCTCCTCGGCCTGGAGGAGATGCTCCTGCCGGCAGTCTGCAGCCGGGGCGGCGGGTGGGCGGGTGCAGCGTTCCGCTGTGCACTTCCTGAGGACAGGCACTGGTGCAGGCGGCCCGATAAGAGTGACTGAGACGCACAGGGCCTGCTGTAGCAGCGCTTCAGCTTGTGGGTTTGCGGGTCCCAGGGGCCGACGGGCGCCTGTTTCTTCCTGCACAAGTCACAAGCCCAGTCTCCTCATCAGGGGCTTGTGTGCCCAAGTGCAGCGGTACGGCCTGGAGGCCAGAGCTTTCTCCTGCAGCTCCTACCTCGCCCTAGCATCTAGCATCTCCCCCTTCGTAGGAGGCGCAGGTGTGCGCGGGGGTGGGGGGGGGGGGGGGGGGGGGGCTGCGTTGGCCAGAGAGGAGCTTGGGCTCAGAGCCCAGCATCCTCCCCCCCACCCCACCCCCGCCCACCTTGCATGCTTCTCAAGGGGTGGGGAAGGCAGCTAGCGGCAGCCAAGAGCCCTGGCACAAGGAAGAGACCTGGAGTCCAACACCGGCTCTGCTACCGAGCTCGCCGTGTGACCTTGGGGGAGTCACTCCTTTCACCGAGCCTCAGTTGTCTCGCCTGTAAAATGGGAACGCAGCAGCCACGCGTCTTGGGATGCTAGCCGTTCAGCACGGGACGCGGCGGCCGGGCATGGGGTAAGGAGGGGGTCGGCGGGCGGAGGGGGAGTCCGGGGGTCGCGGGCGTCCTCGGGCGGGCGCTGGGGGGCGCTGCGCACCTCGGGCGGCCCGCCCCGCGGCAAGTTTGCCTCCAGCTGTTGAATGCGCGCGCGACGGCGCCGGCGGCACCCGGACCCCGGGCTGGACAGGGCCAGGCCGGTCCGGGGCGGGCGGGGCGGGGGCGCTCAGCCGTCCGCGGTGCCGCCGCTCCCGGGCGCCGCAGCTGCCGCGCTCCAGCCAGGCGCGGCCCCCGCCCCCGGGCGTGTGTCTGCGAGTGTGCGTGTGTCCGTGGAAGCATCCGGCCGGGAGAGGGGGCGGGAGGGTCTGGCTGCGGAGAGGCCTGCGGAGGGAGCCCGCGCCTGGCCGGCGAGGGCGGACGGACGGACAGACCGCCGGCCGCGGCCCCTGACGCACGCTGCGCCCGGGCCCCCTCCCGGGCGGCGGGGGTGGCGGTGTCTGCGCGCACACGCTCGCTCACAGACACACACACTCACACGGGCCACGCCATAGACACACGACACGCACCGAGCCACGGCCGGGCGCCGCGCACACTCGCACCCGCGCTCACACTCACTCACGCGCAGGCCCCGCGGCCGCGGTTGCCGGAGGCGGCGCTCAGCCCGGATCCCGGCTGGGGCTGGAGGTAAGTGAATTCCTCCGGATCCGAGCGCCCGGGGCCGGCAGAGACGGTGGGAGTGGGGGCTGGAGCCGGAGGGCCCCCCCCCCTCCGCCGGTGGGGTGGGGCTTGGAGGGGGACACAACCAGGGGAGGATGAGATGGAGAAAGCCACCCCAGTGCCTCCTGGGTCTGGGGATCCCCGTGAGACCCCCGGGGGACCACTCTGTGTGGGGGGTGGGGGTAGTGGTGGAGGCGGGAGGTCGCGGAGGACGGTCGGTGAGGTGAGCATTTTGGGGGGTGGTGCAGAGGCTCGATGGTGGTGCCGGTGAGTGCCACACCGCACCTCTCTGTCCCCATCTTTGCGAACCGGTGGGCCTTGCCCCCCCGCTTTCACGGAGCGCTGCCGGGGTCAAGGAATTCATCTTCGTAGCTGGTAAGGGGGGGTGATTGGTGCTGGCTGACAGCTCCAGGGGCAGGCGGCCGGGGTGGGGCTTTACCCCCCTTCCCCGCAGGAGGGCGATGGGTTTGGTAAGAGGATCAGAATTGGGGAGTGGGGGCCCCCGGGGGGTGGGGACCCTTGCGAAGGCTCTGCCCCTTTCTTCCTGGCGCTGGTGCCGGGCAGGCAGGGAGGCAGCCCAGGGAAGCAGCAGCAATCGGCAGAGACTGCAGCTCTGGCAGGGCCAGGCCACTGCCTGGCTGTGTGTGTGTGTGTGTGTGTGAGCGTGTGTGGGCTCCAGCAACTGGCAGAGGAGAAGGGCAGTGGGGTGGGCTTGTTGGTTGGAGGGGCGGTGTGTGCACGTGGGGAGGGATGTGTGTGCGGGGTGTGTGCACCCAGGGCCGTGTGCAGGGGTGGACCCCACTCTCTCTGTACACACACACACAGACACACACACTGTCCGTGCCCAGCAGGGTTTCCTCAGCGTCTGGAGGAGAGAGAGCTGATGTGTCTATGTGCGTGTTCACTCGGGGAGCTCGTGTCCAGGACAGAGGCAGCGCGGCTGTGGTGTGTCAGGCGTGCCCGAGGAGGGAGATGGGAAGCGGGTGGTGGCGGTGACCCTGGCTTGCTCTGGAGGACCAGGAGGACCGCGGTCCTCGAGGGCACTTTCTGCAGCTCTGGGCCCCTCCCAGCCTGGCGGCTGCCTCCCTCCGCCTGGTCCCCTTGCCGAGAGACACAGGTGTTGGACCGGAGTGCGTGTGTGTGTCTGGGCTGCGGCGGCTGTCGGCTGTCAGCAGGCCAGGCTGTCGGAGGAGAGGAGCTGGGGGAGGGGGTGGCGCTGGCAGCACCTGGAGGAATGTGGTGGAAGCTGCAGGCCCGGTCTGGTCTGCCTGATTTAGTCCCTGGGGGACGTTTTCCTGTGGGGAGCCGCATGGTGAAGGCTGGGAGGTTTTGCGTGGGTATGCATGTGTGTGCCCCACTCACACACCTGTTTCTGGGGCCCGTGGGCACCTGTGGGACGTGCCATGTCCAGGCCATCAGCAGGGCATGTGGGCCTGCACATGTTTGTAAATGTGTGTCCTGTGAGAGGAATGCGCAGGCACGCACATGCACATGGAGGTGCACTCTGTAAATGCCTGTCCTGAGTGAGCGGTGTGCATGGGCGGGGACCTCCAGGCAGGAAGACGGAGGGATAATTGAGGGGGGCATCAGGGAGAAGTGTGTGTGTGTGTGTGTGTGTGTGTGTGTGAGAGACGTCTGCATGGGCCTGTGGATGTGACGTCAGTGAGAACCTCTGGGCGTGACATCAGCTCTAGGTTGCTGGTGACGTCACTGGGATGGCAGTGTGAGGGGTCACCCCCACCAGCCAGTGTGTGATGTCAGTGGGAGGGTGTGCGAGGCGTCACTGTGCGTGCATGTGGCTGTGTGGTCACGTCCTCTGTGTTGTGAGGGGCGAGAAGGGGGATGGATGGGCCTTAGGGTGGAGTGGTCCCTCCCAAGAGGCCCCGTTTCCTGAGGGAGTGTGGGACCCTTTCCTTAAGACCTGCCCCCCTAGAGCGTATCTCCTCTGCCCCCCATTTCATATGGGAGCCTCTACCCCTCCCTGGGCCAGTCCCTGCTCTCTGCCCGCTCCCAGCCAGGTGGCACAGACCCTGGGGTGAGTGTGTACTAGTGAGTGTGTGTGCAAGTGCTCATGACAACAGAAAACGGCCCCAGCCGGGGAGCCAGAGACTTCTGGCGCTGATCCTCTGCTGGCAGTCTCTGTTTATGGTTTAGGGACCCCCGTCACCTCTCTGAGCCTCAGCTTCTCATCTGTGACCGCGGGGTGGTTAGAGAGGTGAGGGGGCTTACAGGAGACGGTGGGCCTCCGGGGGTCCGGCGCCTGGCTCGTGGGGGGGCTCAGTCCGTGTGAGCGCCATCCCCGCCTCTGTCTCCCAGCCCAGAGCAGCTGTTCTCCCTTTGGGTTTGTCTTACTTTGTACAGAACTTTCTTTCCTTCCCTCGGATGCCAGCGGCCGTCCTGTGAGGCTGCCGGAGCCAACGGCTCTCATGGGGCCGTGTGACAGCTGAGCAGAGTGAGGGCTGGAGGGCACAGTAAGCTGTGGTTGATTCAGCCCTTGGTGGGAGCTCCTCTGCTGGGTGGGTGTGGGAGACACACTGGGTGAGCAGGTCCGCTTCCCAGGGCACTCTGGTTTTATGGCGAGTCAGGGAGCTATGGGCAGTGGGGGTGGGGGGTGGGGTGCCAGGGTGACGGGCCCAGGGCGGAGAGGTCATTGGCTACAGGAGAGGCTGCCTCTTGACTCCCAGTCCACTGCTTGCTTGTTCTTCCGCCCCACGAGATTTGAGATTGCCACGGTGATAGAAATGGGTGCGTCGGCTGCCGAGCCTTCTCTAGTGGACTTGGCCCTGGGGGGGGGGGATCCCCGGGGGCTCCATGCCTGCTCCCCAGTGTGGCTCCCTTGTCCCCTGAGGCCTGATAGGGTGTCTGCTCTGGAAGCAGAAGTGGTTCTAGTCACACCTCTGCTGGCTGTGTCCCGCCGGGTGTGACACGGGGGTCAGCCTCTCCTGTCTGTCGGCCAGGCGGTGGCTGCTGAGTGATGTGCGAGTGAGTGAGTGTGCGAGTGTGGCATCCACGTGCAGGGCCGGGACGGCACCCGTGGCGGTGACCCTCACCCTCTTTAGCTACAGTGCCCCTGGGCCTGGGCCCTCCCTCCTGCTCCCCCCACCCCATCTGCTGGGACCCTGTGCTGTGCAGAGCGGACAGCCCGGAAGCAGCATTGCCTCCAATCCCCAGCCTGCCTAGCAAGTCAGGCCTCTCCAGGGGCAGCGCTGATACTCCAGGCCGTTAACTGGATCCTCTGCTGCCCACTGGCCAGCCCTGATCCCCTGTTAATTAACCTTCCCCTGGCTCAGTGAGCACCGGGGCAGAGGCAGCGACGCTGGTACTGGGGACGGTGTCTCTGGGGTCAGAATAGTAGAGCTCCCTCCTCCTCCCCCCAGAAAGCCCCCAAGGACTGGAGAGCCACCTGGGCCGGCTTACACCTGGGTGCCGGAGGAAGGGCGCTGGCTGCAAGACGCTGCTGACAGCAATAATTACAGTGATAATAATAATAATGACATTCGCTAATATTCATTGGGCCTGTACTGAGCCGGCCCGGTGTGAAACTCTTCATAAGCAGCACTCGTGTAATCTCACGAAAGCCGTCTGCAGTAGAGCTACGATTATTCCGTATTTCACAGACAAGAAACAGAGAGGTTACAGACCAGCTCAGGGCCACACAGCAGTGGCACCAGGACTGGAAGCCCCGCAGGTGGACTCTTGCATCATTAACTGTTAATTGCTGAACAACTTTGCCAGGGGACCTTTCCATTGGGGTGCCCTTCTGGCCGAGGGACCCCGCAGGGTCTTGCTTTGCTCATCTGTAAATGGGGAAGCCCTTTGTCGTGGCTGCAGGGGCAGAGGGGCAGAAAGGCTCCTGGGTCTCAGTGGCGCTCCCCATCTCTCCTGTGCCCCTCCCTCCGTAGTGACCTGTGGCCTTCCTGAGGCAGCCCCTTGCTCCCTGTTCTCCTTCGGTGTCAGGCTCAGCCTGGGCAAATGCTGGGTGCTCTGGAGGAGCTCCCCTGGGTGATGCGGGGGATGCTGCCCTGGGCTCAGTATCTTCCCCAGGCCCTGAGTCTGTCGTGGCCTCAGCGGTGGCCCCCTGGACCACTCTGCTGTGCTCTCCCCCGTCTCCCCCTGCATGTGGAAGAGCAGGGGCTCAGCTCAGGGTCTGAATCCTGCCTCTTTCTCTTCTCCATGTGTGTCCTGGGCAAGAGCGTTCACTTCCACGAGGCCCTGTTTCCTCACTGGGAAGGGGGAGAGTGGTACCGAATTCCTACCTCTTCCAGGTCAGTTACGTAAGAGGATGTCAAGTGCGTAGCACTGTGTCTGGCACATAGTAGGTGTCAATTAGATGAGCTCCCTCCCCCTCCCATCTGTCTCCCTTATTCATTCCTAGTTCCCTGGAGTGGGTCTTGGGCTGTGTGTGTGTCCGTGCGTGCGTTTCCTTCCCTCTCTTTTCAGCCTCCACTTCCACCCCCTGAAATGCATAGAAACTGTTTCCTGGAGCCAGGCTGTGGGTCCTGAAAAACATGGAGAAGGGCCTGGGAGCTGCCTGCCCCCCAGCTGGAGTGTGCAGAGGGGCTGGAAGGCGGGCAGGGCGTGTCTGTGTGTGTCTGTGACTGTGTGTGTACATGTGTGTGCACGAGCCTGTGAGTGCACTGGTCACCACCTGTCTCGGGGAAGGGAGGAGCAGTCCCCGAGGGCTGCCTGCCCAGCCCCTAAAGGCAGGCCTGACTCAGTTTCCCTCTTGGCCTGTCTCTGTCATCTCTCTCCTCCCACAATTCTCCCTGGGCCTTGGGGAGGCAGAGGCTGTGGGTCAGCCTGTCTGCCTCCCTGCCTTCCTTGTCCTTCTTGCTACCTGGGGTCAGGGGAGTTCGTGGCTCTGCTTATTTAGACATTTCCTGTCTGTCTCTCCTTCTGGAGGTCAGCTCGACACAGGTGGAGATGAGTAGGCTCTCAAACAACGCTATTGAACAACTTCCTTTTCTCTACGTGCCACTGAGGATGGGCCGGTGCATTTTCCATTCAGTCCACACGCACAGCACACACACCCTTAGAAGCACAGCTTACCTAGGATCACTGCGGGGCCTGGGGCTCGTGGGCCCCAGAGATGAGCTCCTGTCCTGGAGAAGAGGGGAGGCCCGTGGAACCTCTGCCCAGCGCCCAGCGTGGGGCCTGCACCCAGGAGGGCCTGCTTGCCAGGTGGTTCTCGTTAGTCTGTGCCCTGCCCGGGAGGGGTCCGGTGCTGCAGGCTGGAGGCAGATGCTGAGCCAGCCTTGTGATCAGGGTGGGAGAGCTGGAGCGACTGCTGCTCGGGGCATTGCAGAAGCCAGGACCGCACACCTGCCATGCACCAGCCCAGGGCCGATGCTCTATTATCTTGTTTAATTTTGCTGGAGGATTGTGAAAGAGGTCCAGCCGGCCTCTGGGTGGGGGCATGCCCAGTGGAGCACACACAGGGACCTGAGGTCCAGAGGGAGGAAAGCCTGGAGTGGATTTTGGGAAGATGGGTCTGGACGTGTGGTTTTGGTCCACCACACAAGACCGTAAACGGAGCTAAGAAACCGAGCATTCTCCTTTTTGTCGGGGAGTGCCAGAGTCTCTGGGTGTTTGTTAAAATGCAGGGTCTTGGGCCCTGCCCCTTGAGGTTTTTACTCAGCAGGGCTGATGTGGGGCCCAGGACCCTGCATTTTTAGTGCGTTTCCAGAAGGTGAGTTCATGTGTTTGTGGGCTGGATGGCAGGGGAGGGGTCTGCTGCGGGTTTCCAGGGATCTTCCGGACTCCTCCCACACTCCCTGGCAGGCAGCAAGGCCACCCTCATTTTCCAGAAGACCCTGAGCTCCGAGAATTGAGGCACCTTGCCTTGGGTGACACAGCAGCAAGACCGAGGCCCATACTGACTAATCCTGAGTAATAATCTTCCATTCGGACCGCTGTTGTAAGCCTGCTCAGGGAGCCCCTCAGAACGCCCCTCTGTATCATTCCTGTTGCTAAGAGGAGGAGACGGGGCAGAGTGTGCGGCCGCGGGTTCCAGGCTGCACAGCTGGTAAAAGCGTGAAGTGCGGGGTGGGTGGGGGTGGAGTGAGGCTGGAGGGGGCCTGCCCTGGCATCTGGGACGGAGCGATGCCCTCCCCCTCCCTTACTCTGGTGCGAGGGCGCGGGTGGAGCTGAGCCTGCGGCTGTGCGTGCGAGCAGAGGCCAGAGGCCGGGGTGGAGGTGGGAGCGGAGAAGCCAGAGGAGGGCGGTGAGCCCGGAAGGCCTCCCGGAGGCGGCGACCCCAGGGTCGCGGACCTGTGGCCCGAGGCCGTTCATCCGGTGGGCGCTCTGGCCAGGCGGGTCCTGGTCTGGCGGGCGGCGGAGTGGGTCGGTTCCCCGGGCGCGTCCCCGGGTGGCCCACGCCGGGCCGGTGCGCGGTGGCGGGGCCGGAGCGGGGACGGGAGCGCGCACGGAGCCCCCTCCCGGGCCCGTCCCCCGCCCCCCCCGCTGCCGCCCGCGGCCCGCCGGTCCCGGCTCCAGCCGCTGGCAGCTCTGCGGTGTCCCCGCCCCGCGCGGCCGGGTTCCGCCTTGGTTCCCTGTGCTCAGGATTTGCAGCCGCATCCCCGGACGCTCGCAGCCAATTTCACGGCCTCTGGGCGCGGCGCGCGGCGCGGGGCTCGTGCTGGCGGCGGGTCCTCGCGCGCCGGGACCCCGGGAGAGGGGGTGGCTGGCGCGAGGACCCGCCGAGTTGGTGGCAAGGGGGTGTGTGTGTCAGGTGGGTGTGGACAGGATGCGGGGGGCGGGGCGCCGCCGTGAACTACCCTGGGAATGCTGTGCGGGTGTGTGCGGGGGCGCGGACCTGAGAGCGGTGCCCCGTGTGTGGACATGATTGGAGCGTGTGTGTGTGTTGGCGTGTGCGTCTGTAGGGGCTGTGTGCCCGGGCATGGTTGGGTGTGTGTTGGGGGACGGTCCCCAGTGAGCAGGGGCCAGCGTGTTTCTGTGGGTGTGTTGACCTGTGTCTGTGCAGCGTCCCCAGGCATGCTGGCACGTGTGTGTGTCTGCGTGTTGGGGCGGGCACCTCTGTGTCTGGGTGCTGTGGGCAGCTGTGTACAGTGCGTCTGCATCTGTGTGGACACGTGGGTCTGAGGGAGTGTGACATTCTGCTGTGTTGGACGCTGTCTGAGTGTCCCGTGGGTGCTTGTTGTGTGTGAAGGTATAGTGTCACCCTGAGGTGCCATATTGTCCCTGCTGGCTGCTGGGCTCAGGGTCACGTGGAGCCCCATAGCTATGGGGGGTCCCCCCCGGGCCTGGGCTGGGAGCTCCTTCCTGGGGCAGGCCTCTGGGTGGGTGATGGTGATGGGGCTGAGGCCCGGCAGGGACTGCGTGTGTGTCTCTGTTCTGTGGCTGGCTCCCAGCACCTGGTGGGTCTACAGATGTTTGTGAATGACAGCGTCGAGGGGGCTGAGATGTGAGCCCCTGCCTACCTGGGAGGGCCGGGAGGACCATCTGGGTGGGTGTGGGTGTGGGGCCAGACGGGGAGAGGGGTCTCCACGGGAAGGGGATGAGCGTATGCGTGTGCACGTGTGCGCACAGATGGAGGCAGGGTTCAGCCGGGGCGCATCTGCCTGGGAGCGTGTGTGTCTGTGCAGGTGGAGGTCGGGCAGGTACCTCGCTCGCTCGTAGGGGGTGTGAGCACATATGGCGGGAAGCGGGGCAGAGGGATTGTACCTGGCGGGGCACAGGCTGTGGGCACACTGGGGAGGGCGCGTGCCAGTCCTGGCAGAGTTCTGAATTAGAGACGCGTGCTGGGGCAGGGGCCGGGGGAGGGGTGCCTGTGCCCTGCAGCAGATGGAGTGGGGTCCAGCTGTAGAGGGAGTGGGCGGTGTTGGGGTGACCAACAGGAGGGTGGCGTGGTTGGGCATGAGAGGGGGTGAGGGCTGTGTGTGGGGGCCCTGGACCTCAGGTCAGTGTGAAGGTGCGTGTGGCCATCCCACCTGGGTGTGATGTGTGCGTCCATGAGTGTGAGTTGCGGACCTGGAACTGTGACTTGGGAGGAACCTCCAGGCTCTGGGGCCCAGCAGGGAGTGGAGTAGGGTGGGGTGGGTGGGCGTAGGGAGCCCTTCAGTTCCCAGAAAATCTACCCCTCAGTTGCTCGGCCCTCCTGCCCAGGGGCCACGGGGGGACTGAAAGAAGTCCTGTGGCCCCTGGGCCCTCCGCTCCTCCAGGAGTCCTCTGGGGTAGGGTGGGGAGCCCCCAGTCCTCCAGCTGGGTCTCCAGGCCATTCTCCATCTCTCTTGCCCCATCATCTTTCTGTCTCTGTCTCCCTGCCCCCATCTCTTCAGCTCTCTCCCCCATCTCCCCATCTCTCTGCCTCTATCTCTCTCCATCTCTGTCTCCGGCTCCCTCCGGTCCTCCCCTCCCTCTGCCTCCTCCCTCTCTCTCACACTGATATTCATTTGTGGTATATTCGGTTGCCATGGGAAACCTAAGAAAGAAGTGAGTGTACCCTTCAAGACTTCAGCATCTCTCCCTCCTCCCTCCCTCCTGCTGTCCCCCTCCCTCTCGTTCTCTCCTCCTCCCCTCTCCCTCCCTCCCTCCCCTTTCTCCCCCTGCCTCCTGCAGAAGGAGAGGACTTGGGTGAGGAGCTGCCGCTGAGCTGGGCCAGGACCTGAGACCCCACTGCTACCGCTGCTGCCGCCGCCACTGCCGTGGGGACCTCCCTGAGACCAGGCCAGGGACAGAGCCTCGCTGGCCGGAGGGGCCCCCGTTGCCCACAGACGTCTGGTAAGGACAGGCTCCTTCTGACTGTGTGCGAGCACAGCTCACATGACCTGGCCGTGCGAACCCGTGATGTAGTGAGGCCTCGGCCTCCTGTTTGTCCCTCCTGCCTGGCAGGGCCCCTGCCCCAGCTGCGAGTGCCCCCATCCTGTCCCTCCCCAGCTTCCCTTCCAGAGGGCCTGGGAGGCAGCGGCAGAGCGATGGGCCTTTGGGGGGCTGGGACAGGCCCACTGGGGAGGACGAGGCAGCCCCTGCTGGCTCAGAGACCACAGTCCTGCCCCTTCGCCCGGCGGAGAGGCTGAGCCAGTGGTGTCTGTGCACCACCTAGGGGTGGGGGCTGGCTTCCAGGGGATGGACATGGCCTCTTCTCCTCCCTCGGCTGGGGGCCTCTCCATCGTAGAGAGGGCAGACTGCAGGCTGGGGGTGAGCTGGAGCAGGGGAGATGCTGGGCGGCATCAATCCTGGGCCTGATCCCTGTCACTGAATCTTGGAGGCGGAGGGAGCGCAGTCTGACACTAGGAGGCCGCAGGCGGCCGGCCAGCAGGAGCTCTTGCGTCCTGGTTGGGGCTGGTGGCTGCCCTGGAGAGGAGAGGCTGAGGCTGTCAGCGAGGCTGTGTTGGTGGTGGCCACGTGGAGGGAGCTGTTGTCCGGGGCGGGTGCTGAGTGACGGTGGTTGCTGTGGCGAGGGAGCCGCCTCTGTGGCATTGTGGTCTCCATGGAGAGAGGAGGAGACAGAGGGAGGAGGCTGGCTGGCTGGCCCGGTGTTGGTGGTTGCTAGGAGAGAGAGATGCCGTCTCTAAGATGCGGTGGTCCCCACGTGGAGGGGCTGTGGCTGCCAAGGTGTTGAGATCCCGGGGAGGGGGAGGGCTGGTGCTGGGCGCTCTGGAGGGGCTTGTGCAGGGAGGGAGTGTGGGTGCGGGGTGCTCCATGGAGGACGGCAGGGGGGAGGGGGAGGGGCTGCTGCCCCACCGGGTCCCTCCTCCCAAGGCCCTCTCTGTCCTTCCCCACCACTTCTCTGGCCAAGTTCTCCAGCCTCTGCCTCCTCGAGCTGTCTCCCTCCTTAGGGCCTTTGAGCATATGAGTCCCCATCGAGCTCCCTCCTTGTCCCCAAGTGACTTCACCCTCATCCTTCATGTTTGCTGTGCTCCAGGAAGCCCCCCAGCCCCCTCGTGTTGATACCTGCCTTTGAGGTATCAGAGAGGGGAAGTGACTTGCCCAAGGTTGCACAGTGGTCAGGCACTGGGCCTGGAATTCAACCCCAGGGCACCTGCCTCCCCAAATGTCCAACTCACCAGGCCTAACTCCTCCCCTGGGAGCCTGCCCCTCCACCACCACCCCCTTCTCTTCCCTCAGTCCCCAGGTATTCTCCCAAAGCACTCATTTTATTTGAATACCCATAATAGGAAGCAGCATGCAAGAGCACACGGCTCTGGGTTTGAATCCTGGCTCTGGCACTTACAGCTGTAGGACCCTGTGCCTCAGTTTCCCCATCTGTAAAATGGGACTGATGCACATGCCTCTTGGGGTTGCTGTCACTTGGGATGATGTCTGTGATGGCCCTGGTGTGGTTCCTGGCGCTTAGACTCGGTGAGTGGTAACCACCACCATTGACATAATTGCTTTAAAAAGTGATTTTAAAGTGGTTTTCTGACATGCCCGGGGGTGACAGCAGGCCCTCTCACCACAGGTCTGCCTCGTCCTGCCCTTCCCCAAGACCCTTAAGTAGCGGGGGTGTTGACCTGACTTCGTAGCAGCAGGAAGGGGTCCTGCGGGGGAGGAGGGCCTCCTGATGGTTACACAGCACCCTGGTCACCAAGCCGGGATGGAACCAGGTGTGGCTGGCTTCCTGTTCAGTGCTCCCCTCTGCTTGCTCCAGGGCCTCTGTGTACCCTTCAATCAGGTGGGCCTCGTCCCCCTAGCTGTTGCCTGAGTCCCCTGCCTCCTGGCTGCTTTCACGGGGCGCAGCCTGCCAGGCCAGCGGCTGGCCGGTACCTGGGAGCATCAGGGGAGGTCTGTTCTGTCCACCTCCCTGGCGTCGCCAGGGGACAGGCCATGCAAGGGACTGGAAAGGATGTCCAAAGAGGGACATTTGAGGGGCCTGGGAGTGACAGGCAGGATCGCTGTCTTTTGAGTGACAGAGATCTGAGTTCACATCCTGTCTGTGCTGCTTTCTAGGTGGGGGGCCCTGGACCTGTTTCTCTGCCTTTCTAGGCCTCAGTTTCTTCATCTGTACAATGGGTGTGATCAGAACCCCTCCTTCACCTTGCGGACGTGACACAGGGGATGAAGTCACAGCACGGGGCCTGGCCTGGGAGGCGCTTCCTAGGGCAGCAGCTGCTCTTTCTAACCCGTCAGCCCTCTTCACATGGCACATGGACCTGGGGAAGAGCGGGGAGGGCTGTCCTCGGTGGCCCCAAAGGGCAGAAGTGGGACCCGCCAGGCACAGACCTCGGCTCACCCAACAAGAGCTTTTCTGACGTTCGGAGCTGTTGGGATGGGATGGGGCGAGGTAGTGAGCGCCCTGTGCACAGCGAGACCATGAAAGGCCTGCGGGAGCGCGGCGTTTGGGATTGCAGGACCTGTGTTCGTGTCCTGACGTTGCTGTTTATGGGAGCCTCAACTTCCCCACCTGCAAAATGGGAGGAATAATAATGGAACAAGGGATTCCTTTAAATGAAGTCAGGTATGTGGAGGAGACCCAGGATTCCCCTGGATCTGCACAGCACCCCATTTTCCAGAAGAGGAAAGCCAGGCGCAAGGAGCTCACAGGGTTAAAGCAGTAATACCAGCAGCTGATCTTTGTCCAGCATCTGCTGTATGCCGGGCGTTTTCCCGTCTCATCTAATTCCCCAGCCTTTGCACACGCTGTTCCTTCTGCAGGAGTTGCTGTTCCTTTTGTGCTTATTGCGCTACCCAGGCTTGTTGCATGGCTGTCTCCTGCCCAGTGGATTGTCACCTCCTCAGGGAGGCCCTCCCTGACTGCTCTGTTCATTGCTCTGGGCCCCCTCGTCTCTTTGTTTCCTGAGAGCCCCTGACACACCCGGTGCTGTTTTGTTTATTTACTGGTTTATATGCACTCTCCCGTCCCCGGGGTGTATCAGCTCCACGAGAGCAGGCACTTTTTCTGTCTTGTTCCTGCTCTGTCCCAAGTGCCTTGAATGGGACCTGGCACATAGTAGGTGTTCAGTGAACATGTGGTGACTGCGTGGATGGTTGGCCCTGCCAGCCACCCCGGGAGGTCAATCTTATCATTCCCATTTGATACCCGAGCACAGTGGGGCGAAGGAGGCCTGGGAAATGGCCTGTGGACACGTGGCTGGAAGTAGGTGGCAGGCCTGGCGTGTGACCCCAGATTGGGCTGACTCCAGGGCAAGTGCTTTTTCTGCTGCCCTGCCCTCCCCTGCCTCACTGGGGAGCCTGGCCTTTCAGGCAGAGAGTGTGGACCTTGCTCTGAAGACAGGGGCAAAATCTCAGAACGCTCTTAGGTAGCGAAGCCTCCTGCCCTAAGGAGGAGCTTGTGGTAGCAGCCTGAATTGTCAAAAGAAATCAGTTCAGCTGCTGGATAGCTGTGTGACCTTAGGCAAATTACTTAACCCCTCTGTGTCTCAGTTTACTTGTCTGTAAAATGGGGGTAATCTCTTGGCTTATCTCGGCTGGCTTCTGGGAGGCAGTGGGCTTTGAGCTTTGATTTGCAGGCTTGGCTCCAGGGCCCCCTCCCCAGGGTGGGGAAACAGCCTCTGCCGAATTCCCGAAGTCCTGGGACGCCTCCCTGCCGGCCCTGGAGGGTTGAGATTTTGACTTCTGAATAGGCAGCATTTTAAGCGCTTGGGACAGGCTGCTTTCTGCCCTGCCAGCCTGAGCTTTCTTGCTCACCCCTCCCCCCCACCGAAAACAAAGAGAGAAGATCAGAGAGAGGGGAGAGGGAAGGAAGCTGGTTCTAACTGAGCACCTGGGACATTCTGGTCTGCGTCCCCTTTCACAGTCCCAGCGGCCCATGCGGAGCTGGGTGGTTATGCCCATTTGACAAGTGACCAAACTCAGGTTTGGAGAAACTCTCTAGAGGGGAGGAGCAGGGCTTTGGACCTGGGCCCAGAGGCTCCGGCCTGCACTGTTGACAGAGGGGCGAGAACGACACAGGAGCCTGCGACGGGTCTGCTCTGGGGTCCCCCAGGGAGTGGGCTGTTGTTCCCAGCCCCACCAGGGCGGAGCTGAGAGTGGCCCCAATTTCAGGGGCTGGACCTTGAGGGGCTGTGGAATGGAGAGGCTGCTCCCCCTGCCTGGCAGAGCCCCCCACCCCCACCCCCGCCGCTGGCAGCCACGCCATGGCAGGGAATAGACCTGGCGTTGTGCATGCTTGTCCTGGTGTCTCACTCAAGACCCCATTTGTTTGGGGAGGAGAAAGGGGGGTCTGTGGTGCCCAACAGAGGTGGGATTCATGGACAGGCCCAGGGTGGGGGGGCCTGCCTGGTACCAGCCAGGCCTGGAGGAGTGCCAGGACAGAGTGAAGGGAGGGGGCTGAGGCGTGGCCCCGGGCCCTGCCTGCGCCCTGGGGGCGGAGTCTTGTACTCTGGGGAGAGCTGTGTGGATGGAGGTGCAGGAGGAGGGAAGTGGGAGTCCCGTCCTCGTTACTTCCTAGTCCGAAACAAGGAGAGCGTGGTGGCCCTGTCCTTGGGGAGCCCCTAGTCTTGGAGTGGGGAGACCATGCTGTCAGGTCCCTTGTCTGGGGGGGACAGCCCTGACTTAGGGAGCCCCGTCTGATGGGGGTTAGAGCCTCGACTCCCAGGAGCCCCAGTCTGAGGGCGGGGCCGCCGTGCGTGTGCTGGGCTCAGTCTGCTGTGTGAGTACAGGAAGAGGGGGACAGTCTCACTGAGTGGAGGCTCCTCGAGTTCTGGGAAGACTTCCTGGAAGAGGCAGTCCCTGAGGACTGGGAAGGGGTTGGATTTGGGACAGGGGCTCCAGGAGGGTCTGCTCTGTGGTCAGAAGCAAGGTGCCGTGGGTTGGATCCTGTTGCTGAGTGGTCCCGTGCACCGGAGTCTCAGTTTGCTCATCTGTGAAATGGGGATGCTGCCGGGCTCCTGGAGGGGATGGATTGAGATGGCGTTGGAGAGAGGAGTGTCTGCACACAGTAGGCCCGCAAGGCTGCTGGAGGTTCCATGGTTGTAAAGGCCTGAGGAATTCTAGAAGCTGCCGAAAACCTGTCTCCCCACCCCCTGCCTCCGCACGGGGTCACAGCTCAACCAGTCCAGCTTCACCTTTCACAGGCCAAGAGGGAGCGTGGAATCTCTGCTGAGCTGTGAGGTGGAGACAGGGCCATAGGGCTCCTTCCTGCCTCCAGCTTGCTGTGTGACCCTGGCTCTCCCACACCCTCTCTGGGCCTCAGGCTGAGACCCAGCCCCATCTTTGAGGACACCATCTGAGATCTGTGGGGAGATGCAGACCTTCCGCTACCCAGGGCTGGGCCTCAAGGATGGAGGTGGGGGCTCGCCAAGGACCCTGAGCATCCTGGGAGGAGATGGACCCTGAGCATCCTGGGAGGAGATGGACCCTGAGCATCCTGGGAGGAGATGGGCCGCAGAGGGGTCGGCAGAGGAGAGCAGGTGCCCGAGGCGATGGCAGCTCAGGGGCCCACGAGCTAAGCAGAGCCTTGGGGAGCAGACCTTTCCCGCCTCTGCCAGACACTGAGGTGCTGGCCTGGGGGCAGCATGTCGGAGTGGAGAAACCCCTGGGGCTGAGAGATGGGGTGACCCTTGGTCCAGCACGTGGCCCAGGCCCCCATTCGACTCCCGATTCTCCCCGTCACAAGCTGCCTCACCTCTGCGTGCCTCAGCCTCCGTGTCCGTAAAATGGGAATGAAAATAGTACCCACCTCTGCACCTGCCACACCGCGAGTGCCCAGTGAGCGCCGACCCTACTTACTGGTGGGTTCCTGGCGGGGAGCGGGTGGCGGGGCTCCAGCAGCCTGCTTGCCATTGCCTCGTGCTGTTGGGGAAAGGCTGTGGCCCAGGGAGTCCCTGGGCCTGGGGTGCTGGGTCTGGAAATTGGGGGTGTCTGCCTCTGCGGCCCCTCCTGTCTCCGCGGTGCCTCGCAGACAAGATGTGGACGGGGCTGACGAGTCTTGGAGTAGGCAGTGTGGGTTCCACTGTAGCTGCTTGGCTCTGGGCGGATCATCCTCTGACCCTTAGTTTCTTCATCTGTAAAATGGGCTCAGGGCCGTTATGAGGATTCAGTCCGACGATGCAGGAAGGCAGTGTGCATTCCCTGCTTCTCTACAGGCCGTGTTGTACCCGCTCCTCCCTGCTCGGATGCGCTGCTGGGGTCGATGATCGGGGAGGGGCTTTAGGAATGGGGTTCCTGGCTTGGCAGGGCTGGCCACTGACCTGGACGCTCTGTCCCGGATGCAGGAGGAGCTCCGGGGGGCTGTGCTCCAGGACCGTCTGGGCCTCCAGGCCAGCTGCAGATGCTGAGGGGCCTGGGCAGAGGTGGGAGCCGGGCCTTAATGGGGAATCCGGACCCCAGAGCACTGGAGGGTCAGACCCGTGGTGTCTCCACCCCACCCCTGCACGCAGGGGCAGGCTGACGCTGGAGAGGCGCTGGCCCAGGGTCACACTGCAGTGAGTGGTCGGCTGAAAGGAGAACCTGGGTCCAGCGACTTTTCGCTTGGGCAGTTTCACTTTGCACAGCCCCGGGGCCAGCTGGAAGTGGCTGGTCCTGAGCTGGGTTCCCGGGGCCTGAGCTGAGCTTCCATATCTGCCTGTGACTCTCACTGTCCTTGTCCCCTTCCGTCTCCATCTGCCCGCCCATCTCTCCGCCTGTGGCTCCTCAAACGGCCTTGCCCCATGGTTTGTGGCAGCCTTCGTGTCCCTCCCTCAGGCTGCGTGCAGCCGTGGATGGAGAAAGCTGGGTGTGTGTGGGCGTGTGCATGTGTGTGCTGGGTGATTGTCAGGTGTGTGTTGTGTGTTGGAGTGTGTACACCCCCTTTCTAACTAGGCAGTTGACATGCTCTCTGTGTGTAAAGCAGACAGGGATGAGCTGCTGGCCCCTCCCCATCGCCGGCGGGGCCCTGCCCCATGTCCCCGGCACCCGTGAGCACGTGTCCGCCATCTGTTTTTTACCCACGTGGGACCTGCCTCGCCGCCTCTGCCCTTCATGTGGCCCTGGACCCCACACTGCGGCGTCTCCCCTCGAGGCACAGTGGGGTCCTGATCCCCTTGGGCAAGGGTCCCCTTGCACAGCCATTTCCCTGCTGTGGGTGGCTGGGTTGGTCGAATTTTTCCAGTTTCACCAACAGCGCGCAACTTCAAAGACTCACACCTCTGACCCCAGCCGCCCCTTTGCAGGGGGGTCTGCTTCTGAGGTTGAGTGTGGCCATCTGGGTTCCCCTTGAAGCTGCTGGCCGAGGGCCTTAGGCAGGACCCCTCTTCTGGATGGGATTCCTGCCAGCGGGGCTCCGTGGGGCCTGGGGAGGGCTGGGGTGTGGGGGTCCCAGGCCAGGAAGCCCCCAGCCGTCCCTGGGGCGGAATGCTGGGGATGGGATGACTGTGGCCGATGCTGGGAGGCCACGCTGCCCCCAGCTGTTCCCCAGCTGCTGTGTCCCAGGACCACTGGGCCTTGGCCCCATGGCATTACAGGGGGCTGCTTCAGCACCTGGCGCCCAGGGCCCCTGAGTGGCCACCGGAGTGCTCAGGCCTTCAGGCCTGGCCCCTGGCCTGCGCACGCACGGCTGTCTCCCTCAGTGCCTCCAGCCTCTCTTGAACCCCTGGGGCCTGAGCTGGGGACTTCTTCATTCTCTTGGCTGAGCTGGAGCCATCTCAGTGCTGTAGGGAGAGAGCACTGGGCAGGGAGTCCTGCGTCCAGGGTTTGAGTCTCAACTCTGCCCCTTATCCTCTGTGGGACCCAATCCAGAGGCTGCCCATAGAATCAAAGGGAATCATTTATTCCCTTTATTTAATGACACCTGAGTGACACTTACCACGTGCTGGACACTGTGCTAAGGACTTTACAGAAATGAAATCCTCACAACAATCCCACAAAATGTGATCATCCCCATTTTACAGGTGGAGGAGCCGAGGCACAGAGAAGTTAGGGGTCCTGCCCATGGTCACACAGCAAGTCAGTGGTGAGACGAGAATTTGAACCTGGGCCATCAGGGTCCCCAGGCCACCCTCCTAACCACCTTGCCATGTTGAGTGCCCCTGGTGATCTGTGGGGAGCTGTGCTCGGGCAGGGCCTGGGCCAGCCTGGTCCCCTGGCCTGAGCCTTGAGGGGCATCCAGGAAGGTGGTCCTGGTGCATGTGGGTGTGGCAGCTTGGGATCAGGCCAGATACAAGTCCCTAACGTATCACTTCCTGAGCAGGTCACTTGACCTAGCTGAGCCTCAGTTTCCCCATATGTAAAACAGGGTAACAGTACTTACCTGGGAAGGCTGTTTTGGGAATTCTGTGCTGTGAAGCATGAGGGGCATGGGGCGCACAGTAGGCGCTCAGCACATGGTGGCGGCTCTGATGGCTCCATGACAGGGTGAGGGGGGCGGTTGGGGGGTGCCCTGTGCCAGCAAAGCTGAGTGCGCTCGGGAGCCTGTGATTAGGGGAGGGTGGGTGCCAGCCCCGCTCTGCACCGGGCGACACCTGACCATCTGGTGTGTCCATCGTGCAGCTGGGCCCAGGGCCGGGACACATCAGCTGTGTGTGTGAGTGTGTGTGTGTGAGGGCCACACCACGGACCCTGGTGTCACACACACACACTCATGGTGGAGAGTCCTCACTGATGAGGGCCGGGATGAACCTTGGAGACCATATCATCGTGCTCCTTCATTGTTGCAAAGTGGGAAACTGAGGCCCAGAGAGGGGAAGGGATTGGCACCGGGCCCACGGTGAGTTCTGATTATCTGACGTTTCGTCGCTGGATGGGACCTTTTCTAAAAAACGCAGCGACAAGCCCCGCCGACAGTAGCCCATTGCCGTCAAGCTGGCCCCCGTCCTACGCGCTCAGGTCCCTGCAGGGCGCTTTTCTCTGTCCCGGGCTGTGTCGACAGTTTACGTGTTGACTCCGTGCCTCGTCCGACACAGGGAGCCGTGAGGACAGGGCCCCCATCCATCCGTTCACCACTGAGCCTGCGTGCCTGGCATGGGGCCTGGGGCGTGCGTGGTGGGCACTTAGCCTGCAGGTTGAAGAATGTGGCCCAGCCCCAGGCCCCCCAGCCTGCACCCTCTCGAGGGAAAGGCTGGGTTTTAGAGGGGCAGGGACGTGCCTAGGGCCGAGCAGGGGAGACCCCGGCCTCCTGCCTCCCAGGCCTGCGCCCTCCTGTGTTGTGCACTTGTGTACACACAGGTGCACACACACGCAACACACACATGCACCACACACACGCATGCAACACACACGTGCATGCACACTCAAGCACAGAGAAGCACACACTCTACATCCTGATCCAAAAGCTTCCCTCTGAGCATTGGTCAGTTTTCTAGCTTACAGGTGTCCGTCTGTCCATCTCTCTGCCAAGGCCATGGGTTGGACACCTGCTGGGGCACCTGTTCTGGGGCCTCCCCTCAGCCTGAGGCTGCCCGCAAGATGGGGCAGGAGTCCTGGAGGGGGTCCGGGGAGGGTGGGGCCCACCCAGGGGACACCCCCTGAGGCACGTTCCCTGCTGCCAGTGGACTCTCTGTGGCCCCTGCTTCTAGCCACACCCACGGGGTCCCAGCCACCCAAGCCTCCTGGTATCCCCGCGTCGCTGGGCCACCTCAGGCTTTGGGGGAAAGGGTGTCATTCCTGAGGACCAGCTTCCCCACCCCCTCCCCCAGGAAGCCTGCCCTGATGCCCGGGAGGATGGTAATTAGCATGAGGCAGGCTGATTAGCTCAGAAATTAAGCCTTTGTTTCCCCGCTCCGCAGTTTCCCTAATTGAGCAGATGCAGAGCGCGGGCAGGGGAGGGGCTGCGGCTGGTCACGGGGCTGGATGGGGGCGCACGGGGCTCTGCACTCACCGCAGGGGGGCAGGGGCAGGTGGGCATGGACGTGAGGGGGGGGGTTGGTCCGGGGCCAGGGGGGGGGATGCGGGGGGGGTGCCCCTGGGGGCGGGTCCTGGGCTGCAGCCCCCTGGGGTTGTGCTTGCATGGCTCTGGGAGGGCAGCACACCTGGGACCCCACCCAATGCTTGTCTGCCTTCATTCATTCCTTCAGGTCTTGACATCCAGTCACCAAAAATAACTGCTGTCATTTATTGAGCACCTACTGTGTGCAGCCCCTGGGCTGGATGCCGTTTGTGTGTTGCCTTGTTCAGTCCTCAGATGACGGTGCAGGTATGGGACCCCTCATTTCCTTGGGGAGGAATCTGAGGTTCAGAGAGGTGAGGTGACTTGTCCAAGGTCACACAGTTTGGAGTGGCCAGGGCAGGGTTCAGACCCCGGCGGTCTCACATGGCCCTGTCCTGGGCTGCACAATCCTGTGGTCAGATGGTGGCTGGGGAGGCCTTTGTCCTTCTTATTGGTTCCCTGGGGACCAGTACATCCTCCTCCTTGGGGTCCTGGGAGGAGCAGGAACAACAGGTGTAATAATGACAGCAGTGGTGACTTATTTAGTGCCTGCCGTGTGCCAGGCCGGTGACAGATGCTTCATCTGTTCTCTTATTTCGTGTTCACAACAGTCCCTCGGGCCATGGGGGGGCACCCTCATCCGAATTTCCCATTCGCAGAAGCTGAGGTCTGGGGTCCACGGTTAGTAAGTAGGGGACCCGATTCAGCCCGGGGCTGGGTGGCTCCAGGCCCTTGCTCATTCATCACCACTCCCTGCGGTCGGTGACACCTGTGAGGTGCCTGGCACAGAGCAGGTGGTCAACAAAGGTGAGTGCCACGCCCCCTCCCTGGAGACCGTGTGTCTCTGGGGCTCAGCCGGGCATCCAGGGGGACGGCCCTCCTCATAACAACCTTTGGGGTGGGGATTGCTTGTATTTCCACTCTACAGATGGGGAAGTTGAGGCTCGCAGAGGTGAAGTGACTTGGCCAGGATCTCACAGCTTGGGAGGTGTGGGGGCGGGGATTTGAACCCAGGTGGTCTGGCTCCTCAAGCTGCCGTGTGGCAGGCCAGCATCCACTCCCAGCCATGCCTGGTCCCCAGGGGCCATCCTCCTGGCCTGGTCCTCGGCCCCTGCTCGTGGGGCGGTGCCTCCACTTCCCTGGCTCCTCTGAACAGCCCTGAGCAGGGATGCCCACGTCTCCGTCCTCGGCTGTGCCCCACCTCTGGCTGTTGGGCATTGGGTGTGGCCACCTGCTGACTGGACACGTGTTTAGGGGTGTCCCTCTGGCCCCTAAAACTCAACTTGTCTGATATATATGGGACTCTTCTCTCTCCTGCATCCTGGCACGTTTACTCCTCTGAAGCTCCCTGTTCCGGGGTGGGTACCACCATCCCGCAGATACCCCCCTGGACCCTGGGACTCCTCCCTGAACTGCCCCCTTGGCTTCCCGTCCTCATCCCGTAGGCCACCAAGACCTGCTCTCAAGTCCTCCCATCGCCTGACCACCCTGCTGCCCTCACTCACATCGAGGCAGCCTCAGGGGCCCGGACCACCGCTGCAGCCTCTGCCAGGGCCGCCTGCCTCTGCTCGCGCCCCTCTCTCCGATGCATTCTGCACCCTGCTGTCAGCTTGCACTCCCCTGCCTGGCACTGGCTCCCTGAGGTCCTCAAGCTGAGATCCAGAATCATTACCGTGGCTTCAGACCTGCGAGGACTTGGCTGAGCCTCAGGGCTCCTCCTGGGGGCTCTGTCTCCCTCCCTCATGCCCCAATCCAGTCCTCCTGGCCTTGGTCCAGTTCCTCAAAAATGCCACCCTCTGGGTACCAGTTCCATCGCCAGGATCACCCTCAGCAAAGCCTTCTCTGACCCCAGGGTAGATGAGGCCCCTCAGGTGTCCCTGCGCTGGGGACGTCCCTCTAATTCTCCTAAGAGCCCTTTGAGGGGAGCGGAGGTGCCCATTTTGCAGGTGGGGAAGCTGAGACTCAGAAAGTGAAGCTGGGTCTGAACCCAAGCCTCTCTCGCTGTGGAGCCTGTGTTCTTCTCGCTGTGTGCGGGTGTGCGCATGTATGCGGGCACGTGTGCGCACACCGCAGGCACTGCTGTCTGTCTGCAGTCTGTGCCAGGTGTGTTTGGGCTGGGACGAGCCGCCCCGCTCCGGAGAGCAGGTCCCCGGTGGTCCCTGGGAGCCAGCCTGCCTCTTCCTGTGCAGGTGGTGATGCTACGTGTGAGCGTGGGGCGGGGGCGTCAGTCCCTCGCTAGCCCCGGGACCACAGCCTCCCAGCACCTCCCGCTTTTCTCCCCTTCCCTTCAAAACAAACACCCGCGAGCCCAAACCGCCCATCCAGCCAAGGCGCAGATAGAGCCCGGGTAGGAATTAATTAGTCCTGTTGCCAGGGCAACCGGGACCGGGCTCCAGCCTCCCCTCTCGGCCCGCCCCCCTGTCAGGCCCCGCCCCGCCGCTCACGGCCCCGCCCCTCACGGCCCTGGCCCCGCCCTCTTCCCCTGCAGCAACCTCGGGTGCCCTTGGGGACCCTCCCCAAATCAGGGAGGTGGATGGGGATGTCCGAGAGCTGGGTTCGAGTCCCCGTGGGCCGTTCTTGGCTTGGTGGGAGCTCGGGCAAGGCCCTGAGCCTCTGGGAGCCAGCCTTGTGCAGTAGGAGGAAGTGCTTCACGCCTGGACACGCCTGGGGAGGGCGGTGGAGGGGGCGACTTGAGACTGGTGCCAGAGGAGGAATGGAAGTGGCCTGCACTTGAGATGCCGCTGAGACTAGCGCCGGCCTGCAGGGCCCAGAGGCTGCAGGGCCGCAGAGGCAGGCATGCAGCGATGGGAGCCGTCAGCGGCAGCCAGCCTCCCGGCTTGACGGCAGTTACAGTGCTGCCTTCCCCCGCCACAGGCCCTGCACTCGTTCCCCCTCCTCCCTCTCGACCTTGCTCCTCTCATCCTCTGAGCCTACGCCCCTCCCAGGCCTCATCTGGACACCAGTAACGAGGGCTGTGTTCTCCATCCTGGTCCTTTGGTCTGCCCACCAACCCACCAGACTCTCTTTCTTCCTGGGCGGCCCTAGGCAAATTGCTTAGCATCTCTGTGCTTCCAATTCCTTGTCTGAAAAATGGTCAGCACAGCCCCTACCTGGCGAGCTGTGGAGAGCTTCCAGCACAGGGTCTCGTCCGTGGTAACCCCTCGGTCGCTTCTTGTGCCCCTGCTGGATGCAGGCCAGGGGGTGCCCTGTGTGAGGGGCTCTGGGGAAGACAGGGGACAGAAGCCCCACCTTCTCTTGGGGAAGTTGAGGCTCATACACATGGCCACATTGCTGGGTTTGAGGCCCTCCAGCGCCACCGTCTTCTCTCCAAGACCAGCTCGCTGTGTCAGAGTCAGCTGTGTTGCATGGCAGATGGGGAAATCAAGGCCTGGAGAGGATGGCTGGTGGTGGGGGGGGGCCTGACCGCTGCAGCGGGTCTGGCGCCGTGTCTGGGTCTTGCTGGCTGGTGCTGGCTGGGGGGTAGTTTCCTCTTCTGTGAGATGGGGCATCATGGGTGTGGGTGGTGTAACCCCGCGTGAAGCGCCTGTGTATGCTTGGTGCCGCAGGAGGGGCTGGTGTGGGCCCGGGAGGTGCCATTTCTGGCTGGGGCTGTTCCTGGAGGGGGACCCCAGATGGGGGATATAGAGGGGACCCGAGGGGAATGGGCCCGTTCTAACCACTGTCCCCAGCTTTTGGAGCCCCTTGCTGGGCTCTGCTGGGGTGTGGCACATAGGCGTGCCACCCAGGCTTGGGACACCCATCGCCCGGCCGGGACGAGGCCCAGGGCAGGCCCTGTCTTCTGCTCAGTCCCCTCCTGATCCCGGCGGGACCCGCGGGGCCTGTGGAAGCTAGACACCATCTCTCCTGCCACCTGGCTTGTGGGCCATTTGCTCTTCCCCGTGCCGAGGAGGTGTTCTCAAGAGAGAAAAGGGCCAGGCCTGGTGACTGGACTCTCCTTGCCTCCACAGCACCCCCCTCAGGGACTGTGGGCAGGTGGCTGCCCCTCCGTGAGCCTCAGTTTCCTCGTCTGTCAGCTGGGCCTAATGACTCGTTCAGTGAGATCACCAGGTGGGAAAGCTTTTGAGAAGCGGGAACTAGGGATGGCAAACTCAGAGGCCCACAGGGGCCAGGTCGCTCAAAGGGGTGCATCTGGTCTGAGTAAGGCAATAGGGTATGGTGGGGCCTGCAGTAAACGCCAGCGCTCAGGCCCTGCCTCATGGCATCAAGCTGGGATTTGTGTCAACACTGAGCCAGCCAAGAGAACTGATCCACGGCTGCACTGAGCTGCCAGCTTGCCCCAGAAGGCAAGCTCTACAAATGGATTAACTGGTAGGGGGGGTGGGAGGGGTGGTATTTAACTCTACTTTACATAATAACAAAGCCTAACATTTATTGAGCGCTTGCTCTGTGCCAGGAGCAAACTAAGCACTTTACTCGGATTATCTTGTTTGATCCTCACACCAACCCCACGGCTGTAATTCCTACTTTGTAGGTGATGCATTTAAACCAGAGAGGGTAAGTCAGAGCCCAAGGTCACACAGCACTGGGGGAGGGAGCAGGGGTCGCTCCCTGCTTCTGATTCCTTATCTGGGGGCTTTTCCCTCCAGCCTCTTTGGGGCAGGGTGAAGGGAAGGAAGGGCAGACCCTCTTGGCTGAAAAACAACAAAATCTGCAGCTTTTTGTTTCTGTCACAGAGGAGGCTGGGGGAGGGAGGAGATACAAAAATTAAACAAACGAAGGGTGTTGTGGGGCTGAGGAGCAATAACGTTTTTTACGAGCTTGTTGACATTAAGCAAGCAGAAGTTTCTGCCCTTCCTTTGCACACGTTGAAAGGAGGGCTGTGGGGGCCCCGCCCCTCCCCGGGCAGCAGCCCCTCGCTCCCACATATGGGTTTGTTTGCCGTGTGTCCTGACGGCCCCCGTGTGCATGGCACCAGCCTCTTGCGGCTGTGGCTGTCCTTGCTGAGTCTGGGAGCGGCTGACCTGGGTGCCATCAGAGCAGCTTGGCCCTTAGTTCAGAGGCTGAATGTTCCAGAAACTGTCTCCGGCCTCCCCAGGGGCCTCAGAAGGGGCACGAGGCCCAAAGGCTACCAGCTTTGCTGCCTGAAGGCTGTGGGGCCTGAGGCATGTTGCCTCAGCTCTCCGGGCCTCAATTTCCTCTTCTGTAAAATGGGGACACTAGTGTTCGTACCTCACAGGGCTGTCTCCCCCTCGTGACGCTGCTCATCTGACGTGACGTTGGCTTGTGGGGGTGGTGTGCCCTCTTTGCTAGCTGGCCTGGCTCTTTGGGTCCTTTGTGTCCCATGGCCTAAGGGCTGGGTGACCTCTCTTCCAGGAGCCCGTCCTGGGCCCCCCACCCAGCCCCGCGGCTCCCCACGTCCTGCTTGCGATTGCTGGCCTCCTGCCCTCCTCCCTCGGCGGCGCGGGCTTCCTCGGGGGGCCGTGCCCATCTGTCCTCATCACTGCGGCTGCACCTGCCCCAGGGCTCCAGCGATGGTGTTAACAACGGAAGGAGATGCGAACTTCATCTCCTTTGGAATTAAAAGTCCCTTCCAGGTGTGTGAGAGTTAAGGTCTCAGTGCCGTTCTTTGAGTTGCGCCTTTTGATCCTCCTGCAAAGAAGGCAGGTGAGGACTGTGATCTGTGGTTACGGGGGAAACAGAGGCCCAGGCGGAAGCAGGCGTCTGAACCCAGCGCTCGCTCACTCACTCACTCCTTTGTTTGATCCAGGGAAGTTTTGGGCTCCGGCTCCGGGCTGGGTGCTGGGGATCTGGGAGGAGTGGGGTGGGCTCCTGCCCCAGGGCGGAGGGGCTGCGCTGGGTGGGCTGGCACAGCGAGGGTCAGGAGTCACCGCCCCTCGGCAGGCCTCGGTCTCCCATCTGTCTAATGTCTTGTACCCTCTGCTGGTTCTGATGGGCTGAGATTCTGGGCCATTTGGGGGGATTTGTCACCAGGCGCCTGCTAAGAGGCCCTGAGACCTCGGGCCTGCCCTTGTCCTAGCCCTGTCCACGCAGCGCTGGCCCATCAGGAGGCTGAGGGGCTCCCTGGGCACAGGGCCCTCTGGGGCTGGGGGAGGTGGCTGCCCTGCTGTGGTCCCCAGGCCTGCGGCAGTGGGGGTGGCCGTCAGCATACTGCAGAGTCTGCCTCTGGACAGATGGTGAAGTCAGATTGGCCCCAGGGGGGTGGGTTAGAAGTGGGGGGAGAGGGGCCTGAGCACTGGTGGGACGGGGACATATGAGAGGAGGGTCCGCTTCTATGAATGGGGTGGTTCCAGTTGGGGGACACCCTGGGGGGGTTGAGGCTTCAGACCAGGGAGGGTCAACCCCCCGCCTCCCAGCTTTCTGATCTTCTCCCTGCCACCCCTGCTGCCCTTGCCCGTTTCCCAGGGATCTCTGGATGGACCTGGGCCACGGAGGGCTTGGCCCTAGCGGGGGGTGGGGTGGGGCGGGGCCTTGGGCACTCTGGGCCCCTCTGCACCTCGGTCCCCTCGTCCGTGCCTTGGGGCCAGTGCTAGCTCATGCCCGCCTCCCCAGGGTTAGTAAGGGTTCCATCAGCTGGTGGCGCAGGCCAGGCTTGTAGGCAGGTGTCTGCAGGCCCTTCATTCTTTCATTCACGGAGAAGCCGGGCGCTGGGGGAGGGAGGAGAAGGGAGAGATGGAGTAGGGGAGGCTGTGGGTTTTATTCCCCCCAACGGGAGTCAGCAGACAGGGAGGCAGGTGATGGCCGCCGCGTAGTTCAGGGCTGCGGCTGGTGGCTGGTGGAGGCGGGGGGAGGGGGCAGATACATGTGGTTGGTGGTCGTTGGTCATTGTTGGCTAATGAGCTTGTTCCCTCTGCCTCCAGGAGCCCGGGGAAGGCAGGGGACGGAAGAAGTGTGTGTATTCAGCAGACAGTTCTGGAGCGTCTGGTGTGGGCCAAGTGTTGTGCAAGGCCCTGGAGTCTGGGGGTGAATGAGTATGGTCTGTGCCGTCAGGGACCCCACAGCCAAGGAGGAAGGTAGGCTAGGGTGACTGATGCCCAGGTGGGCTGGAGGGCTTCCTGTAGGAGGCGGCTTGGCATTCTGCTGAGGAGTAGCATTCGCGAGGTGGGGGGTAGGGCAGGAGGGCATACCAGGTCGTGGGAGTTTCAAGGGAAAAGGCCAAGAGGTGTGAAAAGACCCATGGGTTCAGAGAGGGTGAGAGGGTCGCATGCTCGGGCCTGGGAGTGGGGACGGAGGACCCAGGAGTCTAGGGAGGAGGGAGAGAGCGGGAGCTCCCTCCAGCCCAGGAGGAGGAGTCTGGACTGTGCGTTCTCCCGTTCTCCCGTGGCAGGGGGCTCGCCTGGCGTTTAAACACGAGTGTGGGGGATGGAGGACGGAGCCCAGAGCCGGGAGAGCTGAGGAGCGGGGAGGGGAGTTCTCGGAGGTGCTGCTCTGGGGCCGAGCTGGAGGGATGGGAGGCCGGTGGTGGTAGAGGAGGGGTCGAGGGAGGGGCCCAGGGAAGGGAGGGACGGAGGAGGCCCTGTGCCGGGCGTGCGGTGGGCACATGTGCATGCGTGTGCAGGCGTGTGCGCACAGTGGGAGTGGTTTGTTCTGACGGTGTCCTCGTTATAGGAGGGGTGTCGGAGGGCTCCACCCTTCCAGCTGCGTAACTTTGGGTAAGTCCTCTGACCCCGGCCTCCATTTCGTCGTCTGTAAAATGGGGACACTTGTTGGGACCGCCTCTTGTGGGTCCTTGTGAGGAAGAGGTGAGATTACTGGCCTCCAGCCCGGCAGGGAGGTGCTCCGGGTCATTGGCTGTGGTCATTACCACCTCCTGTGACACTCACAGCAGCCTGCAGGGCAGCCGCGCAGCCTCAGGGACACAGGAGCAATCTGCTCAGAGAAGCTGTGCGGCCTGCCTGAGGCCACACAGCTGGGAGGGGTACAGAGCAAGGGTCTCAATCCCAGTCGTGCGCTTTCCTCCGTGCCTGCGGCCTCCCAGGACTCCTGTAAAATGCCCAGATGCTCAGCAAGCACTTGTTCCCCTCCTTCTGCTTTGAAAGCCCCCGGGTCTGGTGCAAGGAGAAGTGCGCAGGAGTCCAGTTCAGATCCCTGACTTGGCCCCCACCAGCCGTGAGACCCCAGGTCAGCCGCTTGCCCTTGGAGCCTCGGTCTCCTCATCTGTAAGCAGGGGCCTCATGTGCCCAGATAAGGGGCGCCGGGGCTCCAACCAGGTCAGCTCTGTCAGGCCCCGGCTCGGGCAGGGCTCCCCATAGGGGCTCTGTCCATCTTCCCTCCCTTTCCCTCTTCCTCTACATCTGGCTGACTGCACTGCCGCCCGCCGGCTGAGGCCAGTGTGGGAGCCATGGCACTGGTTGAGGCCCTAATGGTCACATTAATAACGATAAGGAGCTGGGAGGCCATGTTTTCACCAGTGGTAATAATGAGTCCACTCAGCATGTGGGGAGGTGGGGACAGAGGCCAGCTGGGAATTCTATGCCTGGGGGCTGTGTGGCTCTTTTGCTTTTTCCATCCCCACACCCCAACCATCTCCTCTGTGCCAGGCCTCCTGCTGGCCCTGGGGGCCCAGAGGGCACAGGATGCTGTCTTGGCATCAGGAGGGGGATGGTGACTGTTTGGGGGATGCCACTTGGAGCTGGTGGGCACGGGGCGCTGTGGGGTGGTGAAGCCAGACCTAGGGTTCAAGGCAGGCTTCCTGGAGGAGGTGAAGCCCGAGCTGAGCTGAAGCGTAGCGGTTCACAGTGTTGGTGGTCAGTGGTGGGGAGAGGGAGGGGCTTGTGCTGCTGGGGGGTAGGGAACGTGGGGAGGGCCATGTGGCTGGGGCTGGAGGTGGAGAAGGAGAGGCCCACCTCACGGGAGCTTCGGACGCCAGTAGGAGCTCGGCCTCTGTCCTGGG
>NC_060285.1:11506081-11534301 GCF_021613505.1 Equus quagga
GTCTTCCGGCGGGAAGGGGAGGAGTTGAGGGTGAAGCTGGCATCCGTGGCCTGAGCAAGCCGGCGCGTGGTGTGACCTTGACCAAGAGGAGATGTGTGGGCACGAGGGGGCTTGGGGGGAAGATGACCTGGACCAGCGGAGCCTGGGGCGTCGAGGGCGTCTGTGGAGGCGTCAGGCCAGCAGGCAAAGGCCAGGATCTGGGCAGCCGCGGGCGGGCAGGAGGCCACCCGGAAGGGGCAGCTGCTGGCAGGTCCAGGACAGAGCCCGGGGAGCAGCAGCATCTGAGGGGCTGGGGCAGGAAGGGGCTGCCTGGAAGGAACTGGACCGTGGCTGTGAGGCCTTGGGCAAGGCTCTTGCCCTCTCTGGCCTCGGTTTCCTCACCTGTTATGTGACAGGGACCAGATGTGCTAAGGGAGCTGCCAGCCCTGACTTTCTCTAAAGTAACCGTGAGGGTCTGAGGGTGCAGGGGGGTCCTGGCACGGTGGCTTTGAAGCCGTGGCTGGAAATGAGCTCGCTGGCGGAGTTGGGTTGGCCAGAATTTGCTGAGCTCCCGTGCTGGGAGGCTGGGACAGAGGGGACCGGGCCGTGGTCCCCACCCTCAGCGATGAGGAAGCCCCTGGAAAGCCAGGAGGGTTCCCTCACTTTGAGCAACCTCATCTGTAAAATTCAGATTTTTCTGTAAAGGAAATTTGAGGCTGGTTATATATTTTACAAAATGATTTCCGGGAGGGTTTCCTTAGAATCCAGTGTCTCCAGCGCTTGTGCCCGGGTCTCCTGCTGCTCCTCGAATTCCTCGCTCATCTGGCCTTTCCTACTCTGTGCCGGGAACCCCGGCCGGGCACACACACGGGCTTGTTGGCTATGGGGGGTCTGCTTGGCAGGGTGCAGCCTCCGGGGATCCCCAGCCCCTCGGGGGGTGGCAGGTCCTCAGAGGCGCGGAGCCCTCACGGGAATCTCAGCTCCGGCGTCTGGGGGTCAGCCGCAGCCTGGGCCTCTCCTCTGCCCTCTTGGCTTTGGGGTGCTCTTGGTGGCAGCCGTTAGGGGCTGGCACCCTGCGTGTCCCCGAACCCTGAGTGGGCTCCCTGCCCCTTCCCGCGCCAGCTCCCCCACCCCTTGGGGGTCCCCTGCAGGCCAGAGACCAGTTTTGCCAGCTCAGGGCCTGGTGTGTAGTAGGCCCACAGGCGTGTGGATGATGTGCCACCGCTGACGGGTTGTCTCGTCCACCCCCTTGTGGATGGGGACGCCAGGGCCCAGAGCCGGGAGGGCCTGCCTCAAGTCCTTGCTGCCGCAGAGCTGGGATGACGAGGGAGCCGGCAAGAGGTCGCCCCTCCTGGAGCATCCTGGCAGCCAGGGCTGGGAAGGAGATGGGAGCAGAGCTGGAGGGCCCGACGCTCCAGGGCTGCAACTGGGTGAGTCTCAGGCTCTCCCACTTCTTAGCTGTGTGCCCTCAGGCAACTGGCTGCATCACCCTGGGCCTCGGGTCCTCATCTGTCTCTCAGATGGGTGTGGTAACAGTGTTCACCTCACTGGGCTCTGGAGAGGGGGCGCTGAGTCAGTTCATGTCACACGCTCGTCAGGGTCTGGCATGTCGTGAGCGTTGGCACTCCGTGCTCGGGCGCAGACAGCACGGCTGGGGTCCCACCACTCTGTACCAGTGGTGACCTTCAACGCCACGCTGTCTTTCTGAGCCTCAGCGTCCTCATTTGAGGAGTGGGTCTGACGCCCTGTCCTTTGTCGTCCTGTTAAGGGCGGCTGTGTCTGCACGCGGACGACACATGGCGAGGTCCTCGTTGTGGTCCGCCAGCTTCCCTGTTGGCAATGGCCACAGCCCCGCGGGTTTGCTGTCCTGACCTGACAGAGGTCTTCGTTCTACCACAGGGCTGCTGCTGACGGTGCGGGGGGGCCGAGCGCAGCCAAGAGCGCACTGCTGGCCGGGCGGCCCTGATGGTGCCGAAGGGACAGCTGCCACGACAGGGTCAGACGAGAGCAGGGAGCCACCGCAGGAGAGGGGGGCGCTGCAGGAGGGGGGTCTCGATGGGGAGCCGGGCAGGCCTCGTGGGGCCTTGACCTTCAGGACGACTTTTGGCTTCAGCCTGGGAGCCATGAAGCTTCTGGAAAGGCTTTGGGAGAGGGGCCCTCCTTGGGTCCACGGTAGACAGCATTTTGAGAGGCTGGCTGCTGAGCACAGGGCGGGAGGAACCAGGGGAGGCCGGGAGACGCTGGCAGGCAGTTGCTGCCGTCCAGTCAGGAGCCATCGGTGGCTTGGACGCACACAGGCGTGTGGCCTGGACAGGCCTCAGGCTGGATTGGAGATGAGGGACGAGGGGGCGGGCGGAGTCAGGTGTGATTCAGAGGACGGGACGGAGGCACAGAGAGGTTTGGTGATGGGCCCACAGTCACACAGCCAGCAGCTCGGGGAGGAAGCCTCAGGCCTGCGTTTGTAGGAGGCGGCGGCTCAACCTGCACAGAGGCGCGTGGGGCGGAGGTGGAAGGCCGGGTAGAGCCATCAGAGGCGTCGCTGGCGGTGGCTTCCTCTGCTTCATCACGGGCTCTGCTCAGCGCGGGCATAATGGAGATTGATGAGGGCGTCTGCCCCGGCACGGGACTCCATTCTGTGTCGCCCGCAGCTCCATGAAGCAGGATCCGCATACCGAGGAGCCGGGCAGGGGGGGACGGAGCTGGGGCAAGATGGAGGCCGCGTGTCCCACCTCGGGGTGGCGCGTGTGATGGCGTGTGTGATGGTGAGAAGCTCAGGACCCCAAACGGGAGAGACCCTGTTACAGACAGTGCCAGCATCTCCTGGGGGGTGGCCCGGACCTCACTGGCCTCGGTTTCCCCATCTGTAATGTGGAGGTTTTCTAAGAAGAATGGGGCACTACGCGACTTAGCACAGGCTTGGGGCGTGGTTCGTGCTCAGGCAGTGCTGGGTGCCACTATTATCTTTGTCATTGTCATCGCTGTTGTTGTGTGGCAGCTGAAGTCCACCCTTGCTGGCTGTGGGGCATTGGCTTCTCTGATTTGGGACACGTGGCGGTCTGCCGAGCCAGCTTAACTCAGGGGTGGATGCTGCCCTCGAGATGAGGGGCCGGTGCCAGGACCCGGGACCCACTGGCCGCAAAGCCCAGGCCCAGGCGCGAGTGGAGGCTGGTGGTGGCGGAGGGTCAAGGAAACCGCAGAGAGGAGGGGCAGCTGTCTCATGAGAACAGAGGGTCACGTGAGTCCGGGAGAGACTCGTAAGAGCAGGGAAGAGACAATGGAGTCTGCAGAAGGATGGGACGGGGTCGACTTTGATGGAGCCCAGGGCATGCTTAGAGACTGTCCTTTGCCTGATTTTACCAGGAGGCCCAGAGAGGGTGAGGGCCTGGCTCAAGGTCACACAGCAGCTGGTGCTGGGAGCAGATCTGCTGGCTTGGCGGCCTGGGTACCGCCCCCCTCTGTGAAGGAGGGATGTGATCTTTTATCAGGGGCGTTTAATAATGAATGAAGTTGAAGTGTCTTTAATGCAGGCAGCAGGCCCGAAGTAATAAGGGGCCCTGTATTACTTCGGAAGTTAATGAATATGCAGGTGTGTCTGAGTGATTAATGGGGCTCCTGAAGCCTTCGGAGAGGGGTGCGTGCGCTGCTGCTGCTGGGCATATGAATATTGCATACATTTTGGAAGTCAGATAAACCAGGGGGTGCTGGGCGTTAACGAACCAGAGGACTCTCGCGGCCACAGAGGGCTGATACGCAAACACTCAGGGGCAGATAGATAGCGTCGTGGCTAAGCGCTCTCATTTCTTGCTGTGTGATCTTGAGCAAGTAACTTCACCTCTCTGAGCCTCAATTTCATCATCTGCAGAATGAGCATAAAAATAGTGCCAAGTTCCTAGAATCCTGAGGATGAAATCTGTGAATAGCCCTTAACACAGGGGCAGGCACAGTGGGAGCCTCCGAAAAAAACCGTCAGAGCCTTTTTAGAAAGGAGAGCGCAGCAGTGGTTGAGGAAGGCCAAGGAAAGTGAGCAGTAACTTTCCCCTTCATTCCCCTTGAATGTGGACAGCACTTGACAGTTGTACAGGCTGGACTCTCATTGGTCTACCCCTTTGCTCCTTGCAGCAGCTGCAAGGGACCCAGGAGATGGGTGTTGGGGACGCTGAGGCTCAGAGAGGGCTGGTCACTGCCCAGGTCACCCAGCCAGCAGGGCAGAGGCAGGCCTGAGCTCAGGTCTACACCGCTTGCCCGTGGATCTCAGAGTGGGTGCAGGTGGGACTCCCCGCCAGCGAGCAGCAGGGTCCCACCGAGGCACTGACGGGAAGGGCCTGCAGCGTGTTCGTTGGGCCTGGGGTTGGGGGATCCCGCATTGCCTCTTAGAGCCTCAGTTTCCCTGCCTGTCGGGTGGGGTCTGTCTGCCCCTCAGCCTGTTTTGAGGCCTTCATGAGAAGATGGGACACTGACCTCTCGCTGGTGCTCAGCCTTTGGGGAGCCCCAGGCTGCAGACATCGCTCCTGTGCGGGAGGTCGCGTGCGCCAGCCCGTCTTGCATGCGGGGCCTGCGGGAGCTGGGCCACATCTCTCGGTCTCTTTCAGCCTCAGTTTCCTCATCTTTCAAGTGGGCATAATAACGTGGCTGTTGTGCTGTAGTGTGCAGGCCTGGTGCACAGCTGGTGCTGGGCGGTGAGCTCCCCCGACCCCCAGGGCCCGCCTCTCGGCCCTGCGCAGGGGACCTCTTTCTGTGCTCCCGTGGCGCCTCCTTCATCCTGCAGCCCTTTCACCAACGTTTATGGACTGCCCCTGGGTGCTGTGCTGGGCCCTGGGTTTACAGGGTGAGGGAGACCCTTCTCCCTGTCTCTGTCCCTGTCCTTGATGAGGTCCTGTCCAGGCAGAAGGCAGGTGTCCCGTGGTGCAAGCTGGCTTGGTCACGGGAGCCAGAGGACGGCCGCGCCGGATGTGGGCGGGCCAGGGGAGAGGTGCGGGCTTGTCTGCTGTCTTCCCCGCCAGACCTCCCACCCCAGGCTGCGTCCCTTGACCGTGAGTCCTCAGCTGCCAGCAGGAGAGCCTCAAAGAAAGGCTGTTGGAGTGAGCGAGGGAGTGAACGAGTGATGGCTGGCATCTAGGCCCCTTCCAGGCCGGGGCCAGAGGCACAGCCGAGCCCCTGCCCTGGCTGTCCCGGGGCCCCCGGGCGAGACTGCCTTGCCTCCTTCTCTCTTCCTCCCAGGTCTCTGGCCTGGGCCCCTGGCCTCCCCACCCGACGGTGGGTCATAGAACTGCAGGTTGTTCGTAGGAACCTGAGCCGTCATGGCCATGGGGTAGCCTGCAGTTGACAGATGAGGAAACTGAGGCCCGAAGGGAGAGGCTGTGGGGCAGGGCTGAGCTGTCTCACATGGGGCCTGCCCAGGTCTTTGCTGTCTTGGATCTGAGGATGCTTTGAACCTTCTGAGGGCTGTGGACCAGAGCTCACCCCACAGGGAGGGGAGATCGTGCTTCTCACCTTCCTCTTCACAGCCTGGGGCTCCTGCTGGGTCCTTGGCCTGGAGAGCCGCCGGCAGCCTGGGCCTGGGCTTGGCTGCCTGGGGAAGTGGAAGTGTCTTTGTCTGGGTTATCGTCATGCCTCACCTCCCTCCAGCTCTGCAGGGACACTGTGTGTACAGCCTGGGGTCCAGCCCGGCTGCTGGGCATCAGGCAAACCGCCCCCTCTCCGAGCCTCAGTCTCCCCATCTGTAGAGTGGGCGCAGTTCCCTCCCAGCTTTGTGTGTCGGGCACTGAGTGCCCAGTGCTTCTGAGCCAGAGTTACCGTTTATGCTCCTCACGTGCTCATCACAAGCAGTCCTCAGAGCCCCCGGGACTGGAGTGTCGTCCCATTGGGCAGATGAGGCCACCGAGGCCCCAGGGGCGGCGTGACTTGCCAGGGCCATGCTGCCTGTTGGGGTGGAATTCGGACTCGTGAAGTCTGACGTTCCTGCTCCCCGGCCCCAGCTCCTTCCCAGGGCCCATGGGGTCCTTGGGGCAGGCGGACTCCTTGCCCCGTAGCTCCTGTCGCCACGGGAGCAGCTCCACTAACTCTTTGCTTCTCTTACAGAGCAGAGACGACTGGCCGCCCTGAGCGCTATTCAATTCAACAGACATTTACTGAGTGCCTACTATGCGCCAGGCCTAGGCTGGGCACTGGGGTGGGAGCAGAGAGGAAGAGGGGGGTCCCGTCCGCAGGAGCTCAGGGCTGGGGTGCAGAGAAGACAAGCAGGGGCTGACAACAGCTCAGAGTCAGGAGAAAAGCCGCCTGCAGGGCTGGAAGCGGCAGAGAGCCTGGGTTCCAGTGCATCCCCGGAGAGCTGCTGTCCCGCGTCTGTGCCTCAGTTTCCTCATCTGTAAAATGGGGCGAGGTGAAGTGGGGTGAGACAACCTCTAGGCTCCTTCCAGGATTCCATGGGGATAGAATTGGGATAGGATGGGGGCAGAGCAGGGGGTATGAGGTCTGGGCTGCAGGGGGTGGGGAAGGTGGGAATGGCACCCCAGCTCAGGAACAGCATAAGCAAAGGCCCAGAGGACATGCAGATGGGCCTCCCCACAGCTCCATAGGTCGTGAAGGGATGTCGTGGGGTATGAGCTTAGAAAGGGAGAGGGCCCAAGGGCTAATGTCAGGCTGCGAGCTCTATTCTGCAGGTGTGGAGGGTGGAGAGTCAGGAACAGATGGCCCAGCTTGGTCCTGCCCCCTTCTCCTCCCTCTCTCCCTGGGGTGCGCTCCAGGATCACGTTCCCGTAGAACCTCGGGGCCCTGGTGATGCCTGCACGTGCTCGGACCTTCACACACCTGTCCCCATGGCAACGCCATAAAGTGGGCATTCAGGGGCCCGCTTCACAGGTGAGGACATCGAGGCCCAAGGTCATGATCTGGCCCCCATCCCCTCCTTCTCCCACCAGCTCTCACTGAGCGGGGTGTCTGTCCTGTGAGGCATCTCCCATCCCAGGAACCCCCAGCTCTGAGGACTGCCTGCCGGGGGCGACATGGTGGGGTTGGAGGTGAGGGCAGGAAGCCCCGCAGGTGTTGTTAGCAGGGCGGGCTTTCTCCGAGACCCGAGTTTCTGCCCCACGGCCGCCCTATGAGACGGGGTAAAGCGGCGCCCTTCCCACTTTACAGATGAGCAGACTGAGGCCCTGGAGCCGTGTGGCTGGTCCAGGGTCGAGCAGTGACGCCCTGGACCGGGAGCCCCATCTCCTCATCATCCGGCTGAGGCTGGAGGGGGGTTCTGGCCCCTGAGATCTGTGCAGAAGCTGACCCCACAGCCCTCCCCAGGGACTGGAAAAGATGACGTTGGAATCTCAGGCCTGGGTTCAAATCCTGGTTTTGTCTTGCACAAACGGTGTGATCTGGAGCAAGTCGTTAACCACTCTGAGCCTCGGTTTCCTCATCTATAAAAGGGAGAGAGCAGGCTTCTTCCGCTCAGGCGTTATAGGTACTCAGTGAGCATCTGGGTGCCTGGTGTGGGCTCTCGAGGAGGGTTTGGGCCCTTCCTCGGAGACCTCAGTCCGGGAGCAAAAGCAGCAGGTGTGACTCTGGCTGTGGTGGAAGGAGCCCAGGGGACTGTGGGAACCCACAGGAGGGACCCCAGCCAGACCGTTTTAACTGGTAGGGGGAGGCAGGAGGGTAGGAGAGGCTAGCAGGAACCAGCTCCACAGGACCCCCTGGGCCGGGCTTCAGATGTCTGTTGTTGGAATTTTCCCAGAACAGTAGGGAGCCAATGAGGGCCTCTGAGCAGGGGAGTGTCCCGCTCAGATGTACGTTTTAGAAGCTCATCCTCTGCTGGGTGGAGGATGGACTGAAGGGGCTGAGACTGGAGGCAGAGAGACCAGTGAGGATGCTGATGGAGAAACTCGCTTTGGACGAGGAGGCGGGGAAGGAGAGCAGGAGCCGTGGGCGGGTGCGCACGAGGCCTTCCAGGTGTGGAGGAGCTGGGCAGCTGTGGATGCCTCTCGCGGGCTCAGGGAACAGGGAGAGAAGCGGAGGTGGGGGGTAGGCGGGCGGGGGGAGGGTGAGTCCAGTGGTGGATGTGGAGTTTCAGGTGCCAGGGAGGGGTCCAGGAGGCAGCTGGGACACCGTGGTTTGGGCACCAGGCTGCTAACAAGCCTGGGGAAGGGCTAAGATGTTGGGGGGCTGGGGAGCCGGTTTGGGAAGAACAGAGGGCCGGGACCAGGCCCTCGGGGAAGCCCGAGCGGGAGCGGCCTGGGGGACAGGAGGGAAACCGAGGTGCAGGGACTTATGTCTGCTTCCCGGGAGGTGACAGAAGTCACACATGCCAGGCCGTTTGCCCAGTGCCAGGCGCCCAGGAGGGCCCGTCCCACCTGTCTCTCGCGGGAAGCAGAGCATTGCTGTCCTCATCAGGAGGAAGGTGCTTGGGAAGGGGGGAGGGGGAGAAACATTTGCATGCATAACAAGGCCGAAGTGAGGGAGAGAGAAAGAGGGAGCAGGAGATGAAAAGAAATTACCATACGCCAGGATCTTGTTATTCAACCCAATTTTCAAAGGACCACAGCTGTCGCACTGAGATAATCCGTTAATTATAACAGCCATTGTGCTTTGGCAATGGGAGAGAAACCGAGGCTGGGAACAGGCTGAAGGTGGGGGTGGGAGCAGACCTTTTAGGGGGCTGGACCTATGAGAGGGGGCAGGGCCAGGGCCAGGGCCAGGGCCAGGCAGGGAGGGGTGTGTTGCCCCTCGAGATGGAAAGGAAGACCCCGTCGGGGGCCAGGCCTCATGCCTTCCTCGCTGGGGCTGCTACGGCAGTGGGCATGAGGACGTGCTGTGCCCAGGCCCGCCTCGCCCGTGAGCTGGGCCTGATAACCAGCTGGCAGCAGCTCGCTTTATTGAGCACCTCCTGTGTGCCAGGCCCTGCTTTGTGGCTGTTCACGGTGCCCCCTCTGAGGGCGTGCCATTTCACAGAAGAGGAGACTGAGGCCCAGAGGGAAGCGGCAGCCTGCCAGGGCCCCACTGTCAGAGAGCGGCAGAGCCGGGGTTTGAGCGGAAGGTGGCCCGCTCCTCCGGGAGAGTGTGAGGAAGGGCTGGTCTCTGGGGTTGGCCACACCGACCTGATGGCCACGCGTCCCAGGCCGCGGTTTCTGTGCAGCGGGCAGTCCTGGGGTGGTCCTCCCCCGGGTGTTTCCGGGGCTCCCGCAGCGCAGACAGAGCCTCCTTGTTCTCTGATGCCGCAGCTGCAGGCCCCCGCAGGCCCCAGCACCTGCTGTAGGGGAGCCAGTCCCAGGGCCGGGAGGGGGACCCCGTGCGACGGCTCGGTTCGGGGCTGCTGCCCTGGGAGGGCTCCTCAGCAGGGCCCTGGCTGCTGGGGCCTGGGTGAGGCGGGGGAGGGCAGGCAGGAGTCCCAGGTGAGCAGAGCACAGGGAACCTGCAGTCTGTGGGGGGGGGGGTTGGTGGGGCGAGGGGCCATCCCAGAGCCCTGGATCCCCAGAGCCCTCGGGGGCCTAAGAGCTCTCCCCGGGGCGTGGCCTTAGCAGCCGAGGCCTCAGGCCTCCTGGCGTCCACCGTGCCTTGCCTGGGATCTCAGCGCAGGCTGGCTGGCAGAGTTGTGTTTGGGAGGAGGCGACCCTCCAGCCCCCACAGGAGACCCAGATGTGACCCAGCAGCCCAGGTAGTGCCGTTGGAGAGCCGGGGCCCCACGGGACAAGCGGGTTGAGGGGGTCGTAGGGGTGCTCCCCTGGTTTGGGGTGCCCCCCCCAAGTGGGCCTGCTCAGAGCCCAGGATGGGTTGTGGGCCGGTCAGGGCCGCTTAAAGTCCTGTAGATTGGTGGCCCAGAGAGACCGAGACCCAGTAGAGTTTTAGGACCAAGGAGTTATAGATGCGTATGAAACTCTTGAGCCCCAGACTCATGATCAGAGAACCCCCCAAATGACAGACCCATGCTGTTAGAGTGTCCTTGAGCTGAAAAACCCTGGGGCCGCAGGACCAGGCAGGACCGGGGTCAGACGGAGGTGGGGTCTGTGGCACCTGTGGGTCCTAGACCCGGGGGCTCATGGGATCCGTCACCCAGGCTGGGGTTCCAATTGTCCCCACTCTGGCGTTCCCTCTGCCGCCGCCTTGCACACTCCAGTGCTCAGGGCTCAGAAGGCAACCCCAGCCAGAGAGGTCCCCCGGGCCCGGGCCCCCTGCTCTGACCCTGCAGGGCTGCAGACCTGGGCAGCCGGGGGTTCCAGGTTCTCCAGAGGATTCCAGAGATGAGGTTTCTGAAAATAAACTTTCCCAAATTTTCAATATTGGCAACTAATTGAAAAAATTTTATTAAACCGCTGTCCAGATGAAACAGGACCCCACAGCATCTCTTGACCCAGAGCCTGGTGCTGTGGCGGGTCAAAGCCACTGTGAGCAGTCGCGAGACCTCAGTTTCCTCCTCTGTAAAGTGGGAATGATCATAGGATGGCTCGAGAGGTCGTGCCGAGGAGTAGACGAGTTATCAGGAAGGGCGCTCAGGCCCGGGCTGTAAGCTCCACGACTCTGTCGTCGTCTCGCCCAGGCCGCCCATCCCAGTGGGCCACACTCTCCCGGCGGGCCCCTGATGCGCTGCCCCGCCTTGGGACAGCCCCGAGGATGTTGGAAGGCAGGGAAGTGGTCACCCCCTGGGGCCCTGGAGGAGGCAGAGCCGGGAGGGCAGGCCTAGCCGGCGCCTGGTACATAGTAGGTGCTCCATAAATGTTTATTGAATGAATGAATGGAGGCCATGCAGGCAGAGGCGGCCGCACGTGCGCAGGCACTGGTGCAAGAGCGGGTCCAGTGGAGACTGGTGAGTAGTGCCCGGGGCTGCAGGTGAGCGGGGCCTGGGGTTTGCTGGAGCCAAGGCCAAGAGGCCAGCAGGGGCCAGGTGGGAGGGTCAGGGGTCAGGTGGGAGGTCAGGGGCGAGGTGGGGGGTCAGGGGCCAGGTCGGGGAGGCAGGGGACAGGAGTCAGGTGGGGGATCAGGGGTCAGGTGGGGAGGCAGGGGACAGGAGTCAGGTGGGAGATCAGGGGTCAGGTGGGGAGGCAGGGGACAGGTTGGAGGTCAGGGGCCACATGGAGGGTGAGGGGCCAGGTAGGGAGACAGGGGACAAGAGTCAGGTGGGAGGTCAGGGATCAAGTGGGAGTTAGGAGTCAGATGAGGCAGGGACAAGGTGGGGGCTCAGGGGTCAGGTCAGGGGTCAGGGGTCAGGTGGGTAGGGCATGACTCACTTGGGGGAGGCAGTCCCCTGAAGAGCCTGGAGGATTCTGGGAAAGTCAGAGATGACCCCTGGGGTGGGACTAGGAGATGGACTCTGAATACGGGTCATCCTTGGCTGTGGACAGGAGGGTCACGTGCTCCCCCAGGGCCTGGCGGGGGGTGGGGTGGGTCCTGGGCTCCGGGGGCTGGGGAGGGGTGCGTGGGGAGTGGGCTGTGTGAGCTGGGCCATCTGTGAAGAGCTGCCTCCAGAACCAGGGTCAGGGCCCCTCCTGTCAGCTTGCTGGGTGGTTGGTCTGGCAAGGCCAAGGCCTCTTGGTAAAACCCTTCCATCCTCCTGGACCTCCTTCCACCCAGGTGTGGACAGGGCACAGGCGCCCCTGACAGATGCGACACCTGGGAGTCAGGGAGGCCTGAGGACCGGTGGAGTCTGTGGGGGATGACACAGGGGCAGTTCACAGGGGGCTTTGGGGTGGCCCAGGAAACCAGAGACACGTGTGCACAGCTGTTCTCCCCCGAACAGATGAGGAAACTGAGGCCCAGAGGGGAAGGCGCTGACCTGCCCAAGGTCACAGGGGAGCCAGCCATCACCATGTCATGACAGCCTGTGACACTGCAGACTGGCCGAGCCCCTTCTCTGGCTGAGGTTGCTGGGCTTGAAGATGAGTGCCCAGTACACTGAGGCCTCGCAAACCCAGCTGAGCCCCTTAACTGTCAGCCGTTGCTGCTGACGTGGTGCTCTTGTTAGGCTCTTTGAGGTAAGTTGGAAGTTCCATGAAGGCAGGGCGGACCTGTCTGCGACAGTGCTGGGCACAGGGTAGGTGTGCAGTAAATACGTGCGGGTGTGTAAGGCACGTGGCTGAGTGTGCAGCTGGTTGCAGCTGCGGTCCTGGTCCCTGTTTCCCCTTGACACAGATATGCTGCTTGCCCATCGCAGTTGGCACAGAGCCGGGAGCAGGTCCCGAGGTATCAAGGGGCAGAAGCCAGCTCCCCCGAGATGTGGAGCAGCTGGCGCAAGGGCTGAGACTAACAAGACGTGACTGAATGGGGGTGGATGGAAACCCAGCACCTCGGGTGAAATGCAGACGGATACTGCCCAGGGCCGCCCGCGGACGTTCTGAGGGCATCGGGGGTGCCTGGCTGGATGTATGAGAGGCCCTGGGGTTTGGTTGACATCTAGGACAAGCTGAGGACACAGGCTGGCACACGCTCACCCTGCTCTGCAGGAACGTGGTGCCAAACCAGCGGAGGCGGAGGCCCCGGGTGCCAGTCACTGCTCAGACCACGTTGGCACTGATGCTCTGCTCCAGGTGACGCATTTTGGGAGGGACCTTGACAGCATCACGACCCGGGGCAGCTGGCCTGGAGGGTGGGGGACCTGACACCGCGTGGGAAGAGCGGGAGAGGATGTGAGGCTGCTGAGCCTAGATAAGCGGATTGCAGGGGAGCAGGAGAACAGATGAGCCCATATCGGAGAGGCCTTTGAGGGGGGCTACTGGCCTTGTTCTCAGGGGCTCCAGACGGCGCTGGGACCAGTGAACAGAGGTACAAGGAGCCAGGTTTGGCTTTGTGAGAAAAGAAATTTCTAACAATCAGAGCTGCTCAAGAAGGGACTAAGTAGCCTCAGACGGGTGCTGAGATCTCTGTCACGGGTGATATGCAAGTTGGGAGAAGCCACCTCTGCAGGATTGCGGAAAGTCTGGTAGTTCTAAGAGCTCAGGCTGGCCCAGGTACCTGGCTGTGTGGTTTTTGGCAAATCACTGCACGTCTCTGAACCTCAGTTTCCTCATCTGGAAAATGGGAAGCACAGGGGGAGTCATAGGCTGAAAGGAAGGCTCAGACATTTCCTGTGCACCGTGAGCACCCCATGAGCAGGCCCCCTCCCTCTGACAGTTCACATCCTGCCTCACTGGGCTCAGGGACTCCAGATCTCCCTCCGTCCCCCATCCCTGGCCCTGAGCTTTCATTCCACACGGCGCGTTCTGATGCTGCTCCATGCGTCTGCTACATGCCTGACCTCCTCCAGGCGTGGAGGTGACACTTGCCAATGAGATAAAGTCTGCTTTGATTTCATGGTGGGGCGGGGATGATAATAAAGAACTAAATGATGTCTGGTATTGTTGAGTGCTCTGAAGGGCCCAAAGCCAGGGTTGAGTGACCAGTGAGTTATCTCAGATTAGGTGTCAGGGAAGGTGGGGCTGGGGGGGAGCAGCTGGGCAGAGACCTGAGTGAAGCCAGGTAGTGGGTTGTGCAGCTAGTGGGAGAAGAGCATTCCAGGCAGAGAACAGCACTTGCAAAGGCCCTGAGGTGGGAGTGTGCTTGGGGGTTTGAGCAGCATAGCTGGTCTGGAATCAGTACTTCCTGAATGATGGCAGAATTGAAGTCTCTCTCAGCTTGTGGACAGTCCACGCTTGCACACTTTCCTGATTGGGGGTGGGGTGGTACTTACACAAGAGGCAGGAAACCCACCAGACTCCATGCATGTCCAGTCCCTGCCATGGGCCCCACTCTTCAGAGGAAGTTGGGGAAGGAGAGAGCCTCAGATTTCTGATCTGTAAAATGAAGTAACAGTGCCAGTCATGCAGGGTTGACAGAGGGTTCAAGGAACAGAAAACGTCAGATGCAAACGAGCCACTGGGTAAGGGATAGCTATGGGCAAGGAGACTGAAGCCCAGAGAGGTTAATGAATGTGCCTGTGTCACACAGCTCAGCATTCAATCCCAGGGACCTTTGCCTCCAATATCCATGCTCCGTTCTCTCTGCCCTGCAGCTGGGGCTCACTGCACCTGAAATCCAAACCATTCACCGACCAGACAGTAGTTCCGTGTTGAAGGTATAATTACCCATTTTGCAGATGAGGAGCCGAGCCCCAGAGCAGCCTGCCCGAGGAGCCCCAGTGAGCTAGAGGCAGCGACAAGATCCAGTGTTGGCCCCAGGGGGTGGCGGGCTTTGTCACAGAGGGCAGAGTGGCGGTATCCCACCACTGGGGCCCCTGGCCTGGTGCTGTGCTTCCAGCAGAGAGAGGGGAGGTGGCAGCCCGCCCCGTGAGTTTGGGCTGGGCCCTAGGAGTCCTCGGTCCTCCTAACCCTGGGTAATGGCACTGACAAGGACAGTGACAGTGGCACCTCGGGGAGCCTTGGCCAGCCTGGCGCAGGGGGAGCCGTGCCAGCGCTTGTCAGCTGCCGCAAATGAGATTTCCCGCTGAGCCTCACGTCCCCGCTCCTGGGAGGCCAGGACACGACTGCACCTCCCCTACCTGCTCCCCGACCCCACCGATGTCCCCACAACGTCCCTGCTGGGACAGGAGCCCAAGGTTGCACTCGCCGGGCCTCTTGCCCTGGGCAGAGCGTGTCTGTGTCCACCAGGTCCTGGGGTTTCGTGGGAGCCATGGGTGGCACTCACCTTGCCAGGCAGGTGGAGAAAGTGAGATTCAGGGAGGGCCTGCAACCCGCCCGGGGTCTCCAAGCTGGCCAGCCCTGTGTCTTCCCTGCCAATGCCCGCTCCCGTGTTCCCCGTCTCGTCCCCCTCAGCGGGGCGCTCAGGCACAGCTCGCCTGTCTGTCTCTCACCCAGCCGGGAGCTGGAGGCTGAGGAGGGGCCCCTGTCAGGGCAGTCGAGGTTGGCAGATCAGGATTACCCCAGGTCCCAAGCCTGACCCACCACCCCCCGAACACTGCCTTCCCCAGTCCTGGCCTCAGTTTCCCCTCTGAGAAGGGCTGAGCAAGGGCTCCTTGTCCTTCCAGCTCTGAAGCTCTAAGATTCTGAGTCCGTACAGGGGCCCAGAACCTTGTACCTGGAGGAGGAGGGCACAGAAACCAACTGGGTCAACCGGGACTTCTGTGGGGGGAGTGTGCTGAGGCATGGAGAGGGGGTGGCAGTGGCCCAGGGTCACTCAGACATTCTGTGGCTGTGCCGGCTCCGGACTGAGACCCCACCTCGGCTCTGCCCCTCAGATCTGTCAGGTGTCGCTGACTCCCCTCCCTCCTCTCCTTCCAAGCGTGTCCCCACGAGGGGGGACGTCGTGTACATGCAGCCGGCTGGACTGGGGGACCTCCCCAAGCCCCCTTGATAGCACGCTGCCCCCCAACTTTGCTGTGTCCCTTCTCTCTGTGGTGGAAGGAGAGAGGGGCCTTGGACAGGTGCTGGTGCGCATCCTGGGCCTGTCCCCTGCTCTGGCCGGAGGTCACTCATTCGGGCCACACCTGTGTGAGCAGGGGCAGGTACAGTGGGGGTGGGGAGAGGACGGGAGGGTCCCTCAGGCCAGGCCAGCCAGGAGCATACCTCTTTGCTGGACACAGCGCTGCCCGGGCCGCCCCTCCACGGCCACCGTGTAGAAAAGGCCTCTGCCTCCCAGGGCTGCGTCCTGGTCCTGCCCCTCCCCCTGGGCTGGTCACAGGCTGCGTTTGCTGTCATCTCCCTGGCCCCGGGGTGGGTGGGCAGGGCCAGCAGCAGGCGCTGTGTCCCCCCCATCTGTCATCTCGCTGTGCTTCCCGCGATCGGTTCCTCCATCTCAGACGCGCTCTCCCAGTTCTCTTTAGTCCTCTGTCTCTCCCTGCTTGGCCGGCTCCTTACTTCTGCTTTTTCGTCCTTCTCAGTGCTCGCCTCCTCCCTGCGGGCTCCCTCACCTCCTTCTTTTCTCTCTCCCCCCCCCGCCCCAAAGGTGTGGGGGTAGGGCCCTACTCCTCCCACTAGTGTGTGTGCTGGGGCATCATTGTCGCGGGAGCAGGGGACGGCCCTGACCCTGGGGACCCTCGGCCCCAGGCCCGAGAGAACTGCAGTGCCCACTCCTGCCCCCCCCCCCGCCCCCACCCCGCTGCCTTGAGTGCGTGCTCAGCGGGCAGGGGGCCAAGTGCTTGGTACCCCTTCCTCGCTGCCTCAGGCCTCGGCGGGACGTGAGCAGGCAGCCCAGGGAAGGGGCCGGGGGTGGGAGCCTCCTCCCCTCTATCTGAGTCAGGGGCAGGGCAGCCAGCCCCGGTACTCCTGGAGCAGGAGTGGGAGAGGGCGGGGGCTGGGGCAGCTTGAGGGCTGAGGAGGGCAGAGCTCAGAGAGGCTGGGGTGGGGCGCGGCAGGGCCTCTGCCCACCCTGGACTGTTGGGGAAGGGAAGATGGGGCAGGACTAGCCTGGGCCCCTTCTCCCACTCCCCTCCCTCCCCTCAGCCTTTTTGTATCCCCTCAATGTGGCCTGGGATTTCCTGAGGCTCCAGCCCGGGGCCTCCAGCTGGCTCAGCTGGCCCCACACCTCCGGGCCCGCCCACGGGGGTGCTGGTTTGAGCAACTCAGATCTGAGGAGGCTAAAGTCGCACACGTGTACACATACATACTCATACATGTGGAATGCACGTGCTTAAACATGTTGACCCACAGGCGGGTGTTACTCGTTCCTGAGCTGCCCCCACCCTCATCCCTCCCGCCCCTGCACACACCAGCATGCCTGTGTCCACTCTAGAGAGCTCCTGTAGCCAGCTGCGCGGGCACACGTCCTGTGTACACAGGCATATGTGTGCACACACGCCTGCCTGCGCATCTGTCTGCTTGTACACGTGAGCGCTGCCTGCACCGGCGGCGCTCTGAGCCAGCGCGCACCTGCGGGTGCACCTGCATACAAATGCGGTCCCCAGACACTCAGCCCAGGAGCTGCAGATGGAAGGTCCTCTGGCGAGCTTGGCGCCTCAGCCGCCTCCAGGACAAGCTCGCTGCCTGTAGGGGCGGGAACTGAGGCCCCCAGATGGGTGGGACTGGCCCAGGGGCCCCTAGGAGCCCGCAGCCAGCCGGACGGGAGCCCAGGTCCTGGACTCTGGCACTCAGACTGCGTGGCGCAGCCAAGGACAGAAATGCTGTCTGCCACCCAGGCGCCCCTTCCTGCTCGGTGGCCTGGTGCGCCCTCCTACACCCCTGTCCGCCCCCTCAGTCCAAGCTGGCCCCGCAGGGATGGGGAGGTGGGAGGCCATCTCGCCAGGAGGTCCCCATTGTCACAGCCTCTGACGCCGCGTCACCCTTTTATCCGCGGGGTCATCTGGATGGCCTGTTCACCTGCCACCTCAACAAAAACTGCCTGCCTGGACTTCTCTGGGGACTTTTCCCCCTCTCCTCTCCATTCCTCTGTTCCAGCCCCCTGGGGCTCAGGGCTGTAAATTGGTTTTGCTTTAACAGCAAAGGTTTATGTATTTTTTTCAGAGTGCTCTCTTTCCTGGAGTTCCCCAGGAGGAGGAGCAGGACGCAGAGGTGGTTCTTGTCAACAGTCTCTGCCTTTCTTCATCCAAACATGGGTTTCTCTGGCCTAGTCGTCACAACCCTGGTCACCGCCCGGGTGGAGGGAGGGAGCACTGGGCTCTTCCCGCTGTCCAGAGAACAGGGGGCAGGAGCTGGAGCCGGATCTGGCCGAGGGGCTGTGTCCGGCCTGCTGGGCGACCAGGGCAAGTCTCCCCTCGTCAGGGGCTCTGTTTCCCACCTTGGAAAATGAGTGTTTGTGGGCTGTGAGCCCTGTGCCGCCAGTGCTGCCCCTCTGCATCTCAGGGGAACACGGCTCACCTTCCTTCTTCCCCATCAGATGGCCAGGCGGGGACCTGGTGCCCACTTTATAGATGTGGAAGCGGACTCGGGGGTGTGTGCTCTATACGGCTCATCAGACCAGGTGGACAGGCTCCAGGCCTCCTGACTCCTGGTGCCTCGGGAATCTTGATCTGGCCCAGGCTGTGCTGTGTGACTGGGGGCAAGTCCCTGCCTCTCTCTGGGCCCCTGACTCTCCATCCACGGAGGGGATGTCAGGCTTTGGAAGCCACTATTCGGAGGCCTCTGGCTTCTTCGCCTGCCTGAGCACCACCCCCTAAACCCAGGATCAGGGCCTCTAATGGAAAGCAATTGGGGAAGTGATAGTGGGAGTGTGTCTGCCTTCCCAGACTCTGCTTGTCTCTTTCCCCTGGCACTGCTTCTGCCTGTAGGATGAGCTCTCCCTGTGCCCTCCCACTGCAGGAGACCCCAGCCTCTGCATCCCTCTGCTTGGGGGCCCACAGCCTCACTGCTCCGCTCCCCCTCCCCCATGGAAGCTGAGACAAGGGAATTATTTTTGGAACAAGAGCAGTTACACAACAAATGAATTATTTATCTTGGGGCGTGGAGGAGAGGCGGCCTTTTGCTGGGCGTCTTAATTCTTTATCTGGACGGGAGGGTGCCCGCTCGGGTACGTGGCCATGTGTGTACAAGCCCATTTGTCGTACACCTGTCTGTGTGTGTGCGCCGTGGAGTTCGGGCTCGTGTAGGGGCATGTGGGTCTTTGTGCGGGCAGGTGGACCAGTGTGGACACGAGTGTGCTGGGGCATGAGTGTGAGGCTGTCTGTGACCTCACCTGTTACTCTCTGGGCTCCCTTCTCTGCCCACCGTCCTCAGACTCCGACCCCCTCCCCCTCCCTCCTCCTTTCTTCAGTCTCCCTCCTTCCAGGCCCCCGCCCCCTCCTCCCCCTCTCGCCCCCATCGTCCTCCCTTCTTTTATGTAACAGGGACCCTAGAGTGCTCCTGGCACAGGGGACCGCCCCGTGGGTGGAGAAGGGGCTGGGGGCCCGTGCTGGAGCTTCGAGGGGCCACTCTGAGCCTTTGCACTGATCTGTCACCCCCTCTTGGTGCTGCCTTTCAGGAACAAGGTGACAGATGGGTCTCTTCCTTCCCACCCTCGTCTCTCGCGCTCCCTCTCGGAGCTCCGCTCTCCAGCCTCTCGCGGGAATCTTCTGAAGTTCTGGACTCAGGACCCGAGGAGGAAGAGGAGGAGGAGGGAGAGGAAGTTAGGCCCTGAGAACCTGTGCACCTTCCCGTCAGGAGAGCAGCAGCGCAGGGACGCAGGCTGTGGGGCCCGCCGCCCCCCTGGCCCAGGCCTGGCCGCAGTGCCCGGCGCCTGCCAGTAGCGCCCTGCCAGCCTCACTGGGGGCCCCCGGGCTGGGGGTCGCCCCCAAGATGGTGGCGGCCCCAGGAAGGACTGTGCTGCCAGCCCCAGCCTCTGGCTGCTAGGCCCTCCGCACCCCGGCCCCTCACGCCCAGCCCGGCCCGCGAGGGGGCCGCGGTGGCCAGCGCCATGCTGCGCCTGGGGCTGTGCGCGGCTGCGCTGCTGTGTGTGTGCCGGCCGGGCGCCGTGCGCGCCGACTGCTGGCTCATCGAGGGCGACAAGGGGTACGTGTGGCTGGCCATCTGCAGCCAGAACCAGCCGCCCTACGAGACCATCCCGCAGCATATCAACAGCACCGTGCACGACCTGCGCCTCAACGAGAACAAGCTCAAGGCCGTGCTCTACTCCTCGCTCAACCGCTTCGGGAACCTCACCGACCTCAACCTCACCAAGAACGAGATCTCCTACATCGAGGACGGCGCCTTCCTGGGCCAGTCGAGCCTGCAGGTGCTGCAGCTGGGCTACAACAAGCTCAGCAACCTGACGGAGGGCATGCTGCGCGGCATGGGGCGCCTGCAGTTCCTCTTCGTGCAGCACAACCTCATCGAGTTGGTGACGCCCGCCGCCTTCTCCGAGTGTCCCAGCCTCATCAGCATCGACCTGTCCTCCAACCGCCTCAGCCGCCTCGACGGCGCCACCTTCGCCAGCCTGGCCAGCCTCATGGTGTGCGAGCTGGCGGGCAACCCCTTCAACTGCGAGTGCGACCTCTTCGGTTTCCTCGCCTGGCTCGTCGTCTTCAACAACGTCACCAAGAACTATGACCGCCTGCAGTGCGAGTCGCCGCGGGAGTTCGCCGGCTACCCGCTGCTCGTGCCGAGGCCCTACCACAGCCTCAACGCCATCACCGTGCTCCAGGCCAAGTGTCGCAACGGCTCCCTGCCCGCGCGGCCCGCCAGCCACCCCACGCCCTACTCCACCGACGCCCAGAGGGAGCCCGACGAGAACTCGGGCTTCAACCCCGACGAGATCCTGTCGGTGGAGCCGCCGGCCTCGTCCACCACGGATGCCTCGGCAGGGCCCGCCATCAAGCTGCACCACGTCACCTTCACCTCGGCCACCCTGGTGGTCATCATCCCGCACCCCTACAGCAAGATGTACGTCCTGGTCCAGTACAACAACAGCTACTTCTCCGACGTCATGACGCTCAAGAACAAGAAGGAGATTGTCACGCTCGACAAGCTGCGGGCGCACACCGAGTACACCTTCTGTGTCACCTCCCTGCGCAACAGCCGCCGCTTCAACCACACCTGCCTGACCTTCACCACGCGGGACCCGGTCCCCGGCGATCTGGCGCCCAGCACGTCCACCACCACCCACTACATCATGACCATCCTGGGCTGCCTCTTCGGCATGGTCATCGTGCTGGGAGCCGTCTACTACTGCCTGCGCAAGCGGCGCATGCAGGAGGAGAAGCAGAAGTCCGTCAAGGTCAAGAAGACCATCCTGGAGATGCGCTACGGGGCCGACGTGGATGCCGGCTCCGTCGTCCACGCCGCCCAGAAGCTGGGCGAGCCCCCCGTGCTGCCCGTGTCCCGAATGTCCTCCATCCCCTCCATGATCGGGGAGAAGCTGCCCACCTCCAAGGGGCTGGAGGCCGGGCTGGACACGCCCAAGGTGGCCACCAAGGGCAACTATATCGAGGTGCGCACGGGCGCGGGAGGGGATGGCCTGGCCCGGCCTGAGGACGACCTCCCGGACCTGGAGAACGGCCAGGGCTCAGCCGCTGAGATCTCCACCATCGCCAAGGAGGTGGACAAGGTCAACCAGATCATTAACAATTGCATCGATGCTCTCAAGCTGGACTCGGCCTCCTTCCTTGGGGGTGGCAGCGGTGGCGGGGACCCTGAGCTGGCCTTCGAGTGCCAGTCCCTCCCCGCGGCCGCCGCGGCCTCCTCGGCTGCCGCCCCTGGGGCGCTGGAGCGGCCCAGCTTCCTCTCACCCCCTTACAAGGAGAGCTCCCACCACCCGCTCCAGCGCCAGCTCAGTGCCGATGCCGCCGTGGCCCGCAAGACCTGCAGCGTCTCGTCCAGCGGCTCCATCAAGAGCGCCAAGGTCTTCAGCCTGGACGTGCCTGACCACCCGGCCACCGCGGGGCTGGCCAAGGGCGACTCCAAATACATCGAGAAGGGCAGCCCTCTCAACAGCCCGCTGGACCGGCTCCCGCTGGTGCCCGCGGGCGGCAGCGGGGGCGGCGGGGGTGGTGTGCATCACTTGGAGGTGAAGCCGGCCTACCATTGCAGCGAGCACCGGCACAGCTTCCCGGCCCTGTACTACGAGGAGGGCGCCGACAGCCTGAGCCAGCGCGTGTCCTTCCTCAAGCCGCTGACCCGCTCCAAGCGGGACTCCACCTACTCGCAGCTCTCGCCCAGACACTACTACTCGGGGTACTCCTCCAGCCCGGAGTACTCCTCCGAGAGCACGCACAAGATCTGGGAGCGCTTCCGGCCCTACAAGAAGCACGCCCGGGAGGAGGTGTACATGGCCGCGGGCCACGCCCTGCGCAAGAAGGTCCAGTTCGCCAAGGACGAGGATCTGCACGACATCCTCGATTACTGGAAGGGGGTCTCGGCCCAGCAGAAGCTGTGACCCTCTCCTCCCCGGTGAGGTTGGAGGGGGAGGGCCGGGGGAGGGCACATGGGGAAGGGCCCAGGGGGCCGGGCGGGCGCGCTGGGGGCCGAGGCCGAGGAGTGGACGCACACGCACACCCGCACGCACGCACCCACGCACACACCTGACCACCACCTGACTGTGAACAGCTACCACCCGACAATAACGGACAGGAAAACAGAGACACGTTCTCCTTAAAGTTTACACACTGATACCGAAACCAGTTGTCTTTACTGTGCTGCCCAGGGACTCTGCTGGGGGGCGGGGCTCAGGCGGGGGCAGGGAGGAAGCCAACGGAGGGTGTGGGGTCTGGGGCTCTGGGACGAGGGGCAGGTTTGGGGGCAAAGGAGCCTATGGCAAGAGATGGACTGAAGCCCCCTGGGGGCAAGGAGAGGGTCCCCCCAGCTTGGGGACAGGTCACTGGGAGATGAAGCACCAGGTGGACACTGGCATCCTTTCCTTCCCTTATGAATGGGGAAACTAAGGCCCAGAGACAGGAAGTGACGACCCCAGGGTCATGGGGCAGGTTACGATCAGTCTCCCAACTTCCCAGCCCAGTGCCATCCCCCGTGCAGTGGCTCCCCAGGGGCCCTCCACCCTCGGTCCACCTACCGCGGGCTTCCAGAGCCGTGGTCTCCCGGGGCTGAGGCACTTGATGCAGGTGGGTGCTTTTCCCTTCCAGAAAGCCCCATGGCCACGCCCCCAAGCGGGGAGCTGTGATTTGTCGTGTGGGGCCTTTGCCCCCGTGCCAGCACCCACGAGAGGCGGGGGTCCTACTGACAGGAAAGGAGCCGAGGCGTGGGGACATTCCACCAGCCCCCTTCAAGTGTCTTCCAAGTAGCCTGGGAGCTGTGACGGGGTCTGAGGAGAGTGGCTGGGCCAGCTCCCACCGCGTCTCAGGTGCAGGCCCCATGCCTCGGCCCCCAGCCTCCTGGGCCTCCTGGACCCCTGCCCCTCCCAGGAGGGCGGCAGTGAGCTGTGATGCCGGGGCAGCAGAGGGGCAGGGTGTGATGGGGGCCTTCCTGCCTGTGGCCCTACATGCTGGCCTCCTGCCTGCCTGACCCCCCGCGTGGGCTCTCGGGGGGGGGGGCAGCTTCTTAGCCCGCCCAGAGGAAGGAGGGCTTCCCCCCAACCCCTCTTGGCTACCCATCCTGCCCCACCCTCTGGCCTGAGGGGGCTCCCATGTTTCCATGGAAACGGCCACTCCCCCTTGCTGACCCCCACCCAACATCGAACAAAGCACAAACAGTGAGCACCTCCCCCTCCCTGGCCAGCCTCTGTTGCCATGGCAACCCAGAGCCTGGCAGTTGGGACCGTTGGGCCCCTGGGGGTTCCCTCTCAGTGGGGCGGTGGAGGGCGGCGAGGGTGGGCAGGGCCAGAGGCGAGCTCTTGGGGGCAGATCTGGGGGCCTGAGACTGTGGGTCTTGAACACTGTTGGGGTGCCGAGGGGCTGGAGTGGGTCATCCCTTCACCTTCATTTTGGGGGGGCAGTAGGGGGCAGGGACAATGAAAGCTTTGCCCACCTGTCGATGTGACCCTTGGCTCCCTACCCACCTCAGGATGGGGAGGCGCCCACTTAGGTCTCCCCACGCCCTGCCAGAGACCCCCAGCCTCTGGTCTGTCACCCAGGTGGCTTTCTTGAGATTTGGGGAGTGTGGCAGAGATTGGGGTGAGGGTGGGCACTGGGGTGGGACCAAGACCTGTACTGTGTGGGGGGCTCTGACCAGGGAAGCTAGTGCCATCCCTGGGTGGGGTGCTCCAACGACCTTCCTTGGGGGGGAGGATTTGGGGGAGGACGGTGGAGGGCAAGGGGCCTTAGGGCTCAACGGAAGACCTCTCTCACACCCACTGGGGGACGGACCAAACCCAGGCTCACTTTGGGGTGACATTTGCAAAGAAAGGACTGTTCTCCTGGGGACGGGGGGGAGAGGGCCAGCATGGATATGCAGAGCAGACCTCCCCCCAACCCCCAAAACCTGCCCCCCAGCCCCTCCTCACACCGGATTGGCAAAACTGAGCAAAGCGAGCAGGCGGGGAAGCCAGCGGTGTGAGAGAGCAGACTCCCTGTTATATTTGCATGACGATTTTACTGTATTTTTCTGAGCAAACATCTGTCGTGTATGTGCCAGTTTGTCCAGACTCCCCTGCCCCCCTCCCCCTTTCCCACATTCCCTCTGTTGTGATCTGACAAGCAGCTCTTGACATCCGGGGAGGGGCCAGCTCTGCAAAAGACCCAAAACAGGTGCCACCCAAACGCCCCCCACCCCACCCCCGCCTCCTGTCTTTCTGGACTTTGAGCCCACAGGTGTCGCCTCCCCTCCTCCCTCTTGGGTCCCCACTCCCATCCCATCCTGGCCCTTCCCCTCCTCTCTGCCAGGGAAGGGAAGCCCCAGGGAGGGGAGCGTGGGGTGACCTCTCCTCTGTCCCAGTTGCACCCATTTTGCAGGTAGAGAAGTCAGGGCCCCCGAGGAGGGAGCCCTGATGATTTGGTGATCAGGCGGGGCGGAGGATCAGTCACACTGCTGAGGACAGGAGGCTGAGAGCTGGGGGCTTCGGGGGCGGGTTTCTGGGGAGGCTTGGGGCCCGGAGGGAGGAGCCCATGGGAGGAACCGGGGTCAGGGGGTGGGGGCCCCCAAAGTGGGCCTGGCCTCCCGGGAGGTGGAGCTGCCCACAGGGAGGGCTCCCGACAGCATTCCTGGTAGAAGACGGCCAGAAAAACCTCAGACCTCCTTCAGTGGCCCTTAAGGGGAGGTCCCCATTTTCGCCGCGAGGTCCTCCCTCTCCAGGAGGGAAACCAACCTTCACCACCTGGGTCACACTGATGATCTTTGAGACAGAACTGGATCTACCACTGAGGCCCCCCTGGCCAGGCCAGACCCCCAGCCTCGCAGGCCGGGCCCCTCCCTCACTCTAGAGAAGAGGCTCCTGCCCTGGAGCCCACCCTGGAGGCTTTCCCGAATCTGCATCCTGGGTCCCGTTCAGGAGAATTCTACCCCAAGCAGGGGCAAAATAGTCACAAAGACAAACGCTCATTTCTGTTAAGGCCTGGCCCTTTGTTTAAAACAGTGATAAGAATGGTGGACCCGGCCGGTGGCCTAGGCAGGCGGGGAGGGCAGGCGGCCAGGGGAGAGGGGAAGGGGGGGCTACTTGAGGGGGGACGGGGTGGGGTGCTGGTGGAGTGGGGGGCAAGTGGGCTGGACATGTGGGTGTCACACCCTGGACCTCCTGGGGGAGGCCCCTGCCTGGGGTCACGCCTGGGCTTGCTGTCCCTATCAGAGGGTCCAGGGGACATTCCCGGGAGGTGGCACCGCTAGGCCCACTCTCTCCTCAGGGGCACAGTGAGCGCTGCTAACCCTCTGCTGGATCTAATGGCCTTCCAGAAGCAAAAAGCGGATGTCTGGCGGGAAGAAAGCTTCGTCTGGTGTGGACACCTCCTCAGGGGCCCCGGGCTTGCTTCTCCCCTCGGCAGGTGGAAGGCCCCTCGCCTCTGCACCCTCCTAGGAGACAGTGCGGGAGATCTGTGGAGGTGCCAGTGTCTGGGCCGGGGAACTGGCTCTCTGCAGGGTGGTGGGAGGGCAAGACCCACTGGGGGAGAGTAGGCCAGGACAGCCCCAGAGAGGCAGCAAGAGTCTGGGCTTGGCTGAGGGTCTCCGAGGGTCTGTGATGTTCCGAACTGGAAGTCGCTCGCCCCCTCCTGGAAATTTAACAGAGGGGGAAACAGAAGCCCGGGAAAGGGAAGGAAAAAAATCTTGTAGGTTCTCCAAACCAGTAAGGACAGAGTAAGGCCGGGAAGGGAGCCAGGCGTGGGGGACAAGAGTGACAGATCCCAGCTTATACGGGGCTTACATGCAGTAAAGGGACAGCCACAGAATGTTCCCCAGTGATGGACACTGTGCAGAGAATTTAAATAAATAGGTTGACGGAGTGGTGAGGGGGTGGGGCTGGGCGCCCCTCAGAGGAGGAGGTGACCAGCATCCCAGCTCTGAAGCATGTGAGCTACAGGACTAGCCTGCAGGCCGCGTGAGATTGAGACCGGGGGGAGAGTGGGCTTAGGAGTGGCTGGAGGTCCCCAAGTACCTCCACGGGTGCCCCCACAGCTCTGCCCCCGCCCTCCGAGGGAACTTATCATTCGGCAGCATCCCACCGTATTCCTGGCAGAGCGGGACCCTCTTCCAGGGTGCTGAGGGGTGGGCAAGGCAGAGGAGGCCCCCAGGGAGCCTGACTCCTGCAGGGCTTACCCGGCAGGGCTGCAGCTTGCCCCCGAAGCCAGGAGGAAGGTTGGGGTGCCCCGTCCCAGTGCTCTTCTAGTCTCTGCCAAGACTTCTGCTCCATAGCCACCTCAGTCCCAGGAGCTGCTATGCTCCTTGTCCCTCCCGACTCTGGATCCTCCCCACTTGAAGACAGAACCAGTATTTACAGTCCTCGCCTCTCCTGCCTGCCTCCCACCCAGTCCCCCACTGAAGGTCCCTCACTGCTGCTGAGAGGAACGGGGAGGAGGGGGAGCTGAATGGGGTGGGTGGGAGGCTCTGGGCAGCCTCTCCTCCCCCTTCCCCTCGCCAAACAAGCACAGGGCTGGGCAGGGGCCAAGGGTCCATCTTCTCCCCCGCCACCCCCCAACAAGGAGCCGCCAGCCCCACGGCCCTGCCCTTGGCACCTGGTTTGGCTCCTGCAGAGCCGGGCTTCCAGCCCCCGGCTATGAACCTGTGAACCTTAGCTGTGTGTGGACCCTTCCTCCCTCGGGGGGCCTGAGCCCTCTCCTCTTCTTCTTTCTCGGGGGGTAACCTCATTTATTTTCTCTTCCCTCTCCCTGCCTCTTCCTCCTCCCACTTTCCTGTTTTAAACTGAATGGCACGAAATTGTTTTCCTCAACTCGGAGATTCCTGTATGGAGAGAATCAATTTCTATATTTGCAATAAATTTCTTATTTAAAACAACAGGGCCAAGGTCTGTGTTGAATGTCGACCCCTGCTCAAGTTGGGGTCCCAGCGTTCCAGTTCCTGGGGCCCAGTCCCCCTTCTCACCAGATCCTCACACGCAGGGTTAAGGGATGGGGCACATGGATGGGCAGTCACCTGTGGTCAAGGAGAGAAGAAGTGTCTGCCAGACGGAGGGTGGGCCAGCAGGACACAGAGGATCACTGTCCCCCCACCCCGCAAGCCTGGCAGGCTGGGGGCCTGACGGCTCTCCTCCTGACAACCTGGAAACACCTCTGCCAACAGCCCTCCCTAGAGATGGAGGGGCCTTTGGCCATGGCTAATTCTCAGCTGGCCCCCAGGGATTATGTCCCCCAGGCAGGGGGGGGAACCCCGTTTCTCACAGACCCACCTCTAATTGCTTTCCGCCCTCGGCAAGTAGGGATGGTGTGGGACCCACTGGGTCTCCTCCTGGCCGTTGTCAGGCCGTCTTCCAGGCTGCCTGCTGCTCCCCGGGTCTGCGGCCCTTTCCTCCACAGCTATGAACCCCTGCTGCTCCACCTCAGGAGGCAAGCAATGCACCTTGTCTCTCTTGTCAGGCATGGAGCGCAGGTCTGCACCTAGCAACCTCAGGCTGAATTGCCAAACCTTTGCTCAGCTGGAGCCTAGAGCCCCTTCCAGCCCCACCTCCTTGCATCCCCCATGGACGGTTGTTCTCCAAGTGGGGCGCGCCCCTCCTCGGGGAAGTCCTGGATTCAGCCTGGATGGCTCCGACACGGAGACGTTCCCCCGGGAGTGATGGCACAGGGTGGCGCTTGGCAGCTTCACCCCTGGGTCAGTGGTCCCTGTGGCCTTGGTGCACTGTGGCCCCTGGGTCTGTCCTTCTAACGGGCCTGCCTTGTGGGCGGTTTTGGGTAGAACCTTCTTGCTGGCTGAGGCTTCCATGGACTGGAGATCTCAGCTGGGATTGGGGTCTGGGCCCTACAGACAGGAGCCCAGTAACGGGGAAGACCCCACTCTTACCCCTCCTGTGTCATGCCCTCTAAATGGGGACTCTCTCAAACCAGCGCCCGTGGGACCAAGGCACGGTGACGTGGTTCTTCTGACTGGTCCAGAAAGTCTGCTGCCTGCCACGTCCTCCCCAGCCCGACCCTGTCAGCCCAGGTCCGCGTTCTCCTCCAGACCCACGGACACTTCTCCCTCGTGGGAGGGCTCCCACCTTGCTGGGCGCTCTGCGGGGCTTGATTTGAAGGTGTCCACAGTTCCAAGGCTGTTCTGTGACCCCTCATGGCCGCTGGCCAGGGACCCTCCTCTCCCATGTAGTCGCCTAGCTCGATTCCCCTCCCGCGGGCTCCCGGCTTGCCTTAGCAACAGCAAAGCCTCTTCCTCCACAGATGCCCTCAGCCGAGCCCTTGTGCCCGAAAGGGCACTGGGGACATGGCTGGGTCTCAGCTGGTTCTCAGAGGCACGTCCCTGAAGGCACGGTCCTGGGTACCCCGGCCCCTGGCTGCGACCCCCAGCCCCCTGCCATGCGCAGGCCCACCTCTTCCTGTCTCTGCCTCGGGTGGTCAAGGTTTCTGTGGGACCCACAGGCCTTTTCCT